>NW_027441388.1:600000-796505 GCF_949628215.1 Phalacrocorax aristotelis | reverse complement strand
GGGACGTACTGGGAGGGAACTGGGATGTACTGGGATGTAATGGGACGGAACTGGGATGTATTGGGAGGCACTGGGAAAGAAGTGGTAGTGAACCGGGAGGGAATTGGGATGTACGGGGATGAACTGGTAGGGAACTGGGATGTACTGGCATGGAACGGGGATGTATTGGGATGTACAGGAACAGAACTGGAATGTACTGCGATGTACTGGGAGCAAACTGGGATTTACTGGGATGTACTGGGAGGAAACTGGGATATACTGGGAGGAAACTGGGATATACTGGGAGGCATTGGGAGGGAAGTGGGTGTCAACTGGGACATTCCAGTTTCCTCCCAGTACATCCCAGTTCCCTACCAGTGCAGCCCAGTACATCCCAGTTCCCTCCCAGTCCGTCCCAATCCCCTCCCAGTACATCCCAGTTCCCTGCCAGTATGTCCCAGTACATCCCAGTTCCCTCCCAGTACATCCCAGTTCCCTCCCAGTTCCCTCCCACTACATACCAGTTCCCTCCCAGTACATCCCAGTTCCCTCCCGGTACATCCCAGTTCCCACCCAGTACATCCTACTACATACCAGTTCCCTCCCAGTTCACTCCCAGTACATCCCAGTACTTCACAGTTCCCTCCCAGCACATCCCAGTACGTCCCAGTTCCCCTCAGTACATAACACTTCCCTCCCAGTACATACCAGTACATCCCAGTGTCCTCACAGTACGTCCCAGTTCCCTCCCAGTACATCCCAGTTCCCTCCCTGTTCCTTCCCAGTACATAACAGTTACCTCCCAGTACATCCCAGTACATCCCAGTAGATCCTGGTACATCCCAAATCCCTGCCAGTTCCACCCGGTACAACCCAGTACAAGCCTGTACATCCTAGTTCCTCCACAGTACATCCCAGGGCATCCCCGCACATTGTAGTGCCTCCCAGTACATCCCAGCTTCCTCCCAGTACTGGGAGGGACCTGGGATGTACTGGGAGGGAACTGGGATGTACTGGGATGTAATGGGACGGAACTGGGATGTAATGGGACGGAACTGGGAAAGAAGTGGTAGTGAACCGGGAGGGAATTGGGATGTACGGGGATGAACTGGTAGGGAACTGGGATGTACTGGCATGGAACGGGGATGTATTGGGATGGACAGGAACGGAACTGGAATGTACTGCGATGTACTGGGATGTACTGGGAGCAAACTGGGATTTACTGGGAAGTACTGGGAGGAAACTGGGATATACTGGGAGGCATTGGGAGGGAAGTGGGTGTCAACTGGGACATTCCAGTTTCCTCCCAGTAGATCCCAGTTCCCTACCAGTGCAGCCCAGTACATCCCAGATCCCTCCCAGTACATCCCAGTTCCCTCCCAGTCCGTCCCAGTACATCCCAGTACATCCCAGTTCCCTCACAGTACATCCCAGTTCCCTCACAGTTCACACACAGTTCACTCCCAGTTCCATTCCAGTACATCCCAGTACATGCCACTTTCCTCCAAGTAAATCCCAGTTCCCTCCCACTACATCCAAGTTCCCTCCCACTTCCCTCTAAGTACATCCCAGTACTTCACAGTTCACTCCCAGTACATCCCAGTTCCCCCTCGGTACAGAACAGTTCCCTCCCAGTACACCCCAGTACATCCCAGTTCCCTCCCAGTATGTCCCACTACATCCCAGTTCCCTCCCAGTCCATCCCAGTTCCCTCCCACTAAATCCCAATTCCCAACACTTTCCACCCAGTCCATCCCAGTTCCCTCTAAGTACATCCCAGTACTTCACAGTTCCCTCCCAGTTCACTCCCAGTTCCCTCCCAGTACATCCCAGTTCCCTACCAGTACATCCCAATACTTCATAGTTCCCTCCCAGCACGTCCCAGTACGTCCCAGTTCCCCTCAGTACATAACACTTCCCTCCCAGTACATACCAGTACATCCCAGTGTCCTCACAGTACGTCCCAGTTCCCTCCCAGTACATCCCAGTTCCCTACCAGTACATCCCAGTTCCCTCCCTGTTCCTTCCCAGTACATAACAGTTACCTCCCAGTACATCCCAGATCCCTGCCAGTTCCACCCGGTACAACCCAGTACAAGCCTGTACATCCTAGTTCCTCCACAGTACATCCCAGGGCATCCCCGCACATTGTAGTGCCTCCCAGTACATCCCAGTTCCCTCCCAGTACTGGGAGGGACCTGGGATGTACTGGGAGGGACCTGGGATGTACTGGGAGGGAACTGGGATGTACTGGGATGTAATGGGACGGAACTGGGATGTAATGGGACGGAACTGGGAAAGAAGTGGTAGTGAACCGGGAGGGAATTGGGATGTACGGGGATGAACTGGTAGGGAACTGGGATGTACTGGCATGGAACGGGGATGTATTGGGATGGACAGGAACAGAACTGGAATGTACAGCGATGTATTGGCATGTACTGGCAGCGAGCTGGGATTTACTGGGATGTACTGGGAGGAAACTGGGATATACTGGGAGGAAACTGGGATATACTGGGAGGCATTGGGAGGGAAGTGGGTGTCAACTGGGACATTCCAGTTTCCTCCCAGTACATCCCAGTTCCCTACCAGTGCAGCCCAGTACATCCCAGTTCCCTCCCAGTCCGTCCCAATCCCCTCCCAGTACATCCCAGTTCCCTCCCAGTATGTCCCAGTACATCCCAGTTCCCTCCCAGTACATCCCAGTTCCCTCCCAGTACATACCAGTTCCCTCCCAGTTCCCTCCCACTACATACCAGTTCCCTCCCAGTACATCCCAGTTCCCTCCCGGTACATCCCAGTTCCCACCCAGTACATCCTACTACATACCAGTTCCCTCCCAGTTCACTCCCAGTACATCCCAGTACTTCACAGTTCCCTCCCAGTACATCCCAGTTCCCCCTCGGTACATAACAGTTCCCTCCCAGTACACCCCAGTACATCCCAGTTCCTCCCAGTATGTCCCACTACATCCAGGTCCCTCCCAGTCCATCCCAGTTCCCTCCCACTAAATCCCAATTCCCAACACTTTCCACCCAGTACATCCCAGTTCCCTCCCAGTACATACCAGTTCCCTCTAAGTACATCCCAGTACTTCACAGTTCCCTCCCAGTTCACTCCCAGTTCCCTCCCAGTACATCCCAGTTCCCTCTAAGTACAGTCCAATACTTCATAGTTCCCTCCCAGCACGTCCCAGTACGTCCCAGTTCCCCTCAGTACATAACACTTCCCTCCCAGTACATACCAGTACATCCCAGTGTCCTCACAGTACATCCCAGTTCCCTCCCAGTACATCCCAGTTCCCCCTCCCAGTTCACTCCCAGTACACAACAGTTACCTCCTAGTACATCCCAGTACATCCCAGTAGATCCTGGTACATCCCAAACCCCTGCCAGTTCTACCCGGTACAACCGAGTACAAGCCTGTACAACCTAGTTCCTCCACAGTACATCCCAGGGCATCCCCGCACATTGTAGTGCCTCCCAGTACATCCCAGGTCCCTCCCAGTAAATCCCAGTTCCCTCCCAGTACATACCAGTTCCCTCCCAGTACATCCTACTACATACCAGTTCCCTCCCAGTTCACTCCCAGTACATCCCAGTACTTCACAGTTCCCTCCCAGAACATCCCAGTACGTCCCAGTTCCCCTCAGTACATAACACTTCCCTCCCAGTACGTAACAGTACATCCCAGTGTCCTCACAGTACGTCCCAGTTCCCTCACAGTACATCCCAGTTCCCTACCAGTACATCCCAGTTCCCTCCCTGTTCCTTCCCAGTACATAACAGTTACCTCCCAGTACATCCCAGTACATCCTGGTACATCCCAAATCCCTGCCAGTTCCACCCGGTACAACCCAGTACAAGCCTGTACATCCTAGTTCCTCCACAGTACATCCCTGTGCATCCCCGCACATTGTAGTGCCTTCCAGTACATCCCAGGTCCCTCCCAGTTCACTCCCAGTACACAACAGTTACCTCCCAGTACATCCCAGTAGATCCTGGTACATCCCAAATCCCTGCCAGTTCCACCCGGTACAACCCAGTACAAGCCTGTACATCCTAGTTCCTCCACGGTACATCCCAGGACATCCCCGCACATTGTAGTGCCTCCCAGTACATCCCAGCTCCCTCCCAGTTCCCTCCCAGTACATCCCAGTTCCCTCTAAGTACATACCAGTTCCCTCCCAGTACATCCCAGTACATCCTGGTACATCCCAGTTCCCACCCAGTACATCCTACTACATACCAGTTCCCTCGCAGTTCACTCCCAGTACATCCCAGTACTTCACAGTTCCATCCCAGTACATCCCAGTACGCACCAGTTCCCCTCAGTACATAACACTTCCCTCCCAGTACATAACAGTACATCCCAGTGTCCTCACAGTACGTCCCAGTTCCCTCACAGTACTGGGAGGGAACTGGGACGGACTGGGAGGGAACTGGGATGTAATGGGATGTAATGGGACGGAACTGGGATGTATTGGGAGGCACTGGGAAAGAAGTGGTAGTGATCCGGGAGGGAATTGGGATGTACGGGGATGAACTGGCAGGAAACTGGGATGTACTGGCATGGAACGGGGATGTATTGGGATGGACAGGAACAGAACTGGAATGTACAGCGATGTATTGGCATGTACTGGCAGCGAGCTGGGATTTACTGGGATGTACTGGGAGGAAACTGGGATATACTGGGAGGAAACTGGGATATACTGGGAGGCATTGGGAGGGAAGTGGGTGTCAACTGGGACATTCCAGTTTCCTCCCAGTACATCCCAGTTCCCTACCAGTGCAGCCCAGTACATCCCAGTTCCCTCCCAGTCCGTCCCAATCCCCTCCCAGTACATCCCAGTTCCCTGCCAGTATGTCCCAGTACATCCCAGTTCCCTCCCAGTAAATCCCAGTTCCCTCCCAGTACATCCCAGTTCCCTTCCAGTACATCCTGGTACATCCCAGTTCCCACCCAGTACATCCTACTACATACCAGTTCCCTCCCAGTTCACTCCCAGTACATCCCAGTACTTCACAGTTCCCTCCCAGAACATCCCAGTACGTCCCAGTTCCCCTCAGTACATAACACTTCCCTCCCAGTACGTAACAGTACATCCCAGTGTCCTCACAGTACGTCCCAGTTCCCTCACAGTACATCCCAGTTCCCTCCCAGTACATCCCAGTTCCCTCCCTGTTCCTTCCCAGTACATAACAGTTACCTCCCAGTACATCCCAGTAGATCCTGGTACATCCCAAATCCCTGCCAGTTCCACCCGGTACAACCCAGTACAAGCCTGTACATCCTAGTTCCTCCACAGTACATCCCAGGGCATCCCCGCACATTGTAGTGCCTCCCAGTACATCCCAGTTCCCTCCCAGTACTGGGAGGGACCTGGGATGTACTGGGAGGGAACTGGGACGTACTGGGAGGGAACTGGGATGTACTGGGATGTAATGGGACGGAACTGGGATGTATTGGGAGACACTGGGAAAGAAGTGGTAGTGAACCGGGAGGGAATTGGGATGTACGGGGATGAACTGGTAGGAAACTGGGATGTACTGGCATGGAACGGGGATGTATTGGGATGTACAGGAACAGAACTGGAATGTACTGCGATGTACTGGGAGGAAACTGGGATTTACTGGGAGGAAACTGGGATTTACTGGGAGGAAACTGGGATATACTGGGAGGCATTGGGAGGGAAGTGGGTGTCAACTGGGACATTCCAGTTTCCTCCCAGTACATCTCAGTTCCCTACCAGTGCAGCCCAGTACATCCCAGTTCCCTCCCAGTCCGTCCCAATCCCCTCCCAGTACATCCCAGTTCCCTGCCAGTATGTCCCAGTACATCCCAGTTCCCTCCCAGTACATACCAGTTCCCTCCCAGTACATCCCAGTTCCCTCCCACTTCCCTCTAAGTACATCCCTGTACTTCACAGTTCACTCCCAGTACATCCCAGTTCCCCCTCGGTACATAACAGTTCCCTCCCAGTACACCCCAGTACATCCCAGTTCCCTCCCAGTATGTCCCACTACATCCCAGTTCCCTCCCAGTCCATCCCAGTTCCCTCCCACTAAATCCCAATTCCCAACACTTTCCACCCAGTACATCCCAGTTCCCTCTAAGTACATCCCAGTACTTCACAGTTCCCTCCCAGTTCACTCCCAGTTCCCTCCCAGTACATCCCAGTTCCCTCTAAGTACATCCCAATACTTCATAGTTCCCTCCCAGCACGTCCCAGTACGTCCCAGTTCCCCTCAGTACATAACACTTCCCTCCCAGTACATCCCAGTTCCCTCCCAGTTCACTCCCAGTACACAACAGTTACCTCCCAGTACATCCCAGTAGATCCTGGTACATCCCAAATCCCTGCCAGTTCCACCCGGTACAACCCAGTACAAGCCTGTACATCCTAGTTCCTCCACAGTACATCCCAGGGCATCCCCGCACATTGTAGTGCCTCCCAGTACATCCCAGTTCCCAACCAGTGCAGCCCAGATCCCTGCCAGTCTGTCCCAGTACGTCCCAGTACATCCCAGTTCCCTCACAGTACATCCCAGTTCCCTCACAGTTCACACACAGTTCACTCCCAGTTCCATTCCAGTACATCCCAGTACATGCCACTTTCCTCCAAGTAAATCCCAGTTCCCTCCCACTACATCCAAGTTCCCTCCCACTTCCCTCTAAGTACATCCCAGTACTTCACAGTTCACTCCCAGTACATCCCAGTTCCCCCTCGGTACATAACAGTTCCCTCCCAGTACACCCCAGTACATCCCAGTTCCCTCCCAGTATGTCCCACTACATCCCAGTTCCCTCCCAGTCCATCCCAGTTCCCTCCCAGTAAATCCCAAACCCAACACTTTCCACCCAGTACATCCCAGTTCTCTCCCAGTACATCCCAGTTCCCTCTAAGTACATCCCAGTACTTCACAGTTCTCTCCCAGTTCCCTCCCAGTTCCCTCCCAGTACATCCCAGTTCCCTCTAAGTACATCCCAATACTTCATAGTTCCCTCCCAGCACGCCCCAGTTCCCCTCAGTACATAACACTTCCCTCCCAGTACATACCAGTACATCCCAGTGTCCTCACAGTACGTCCCAATTCCCTCCCAGTAAATCCCAATTCCCAACACTTTCCACCCAGTACATCCCAGTACCCTCCCAGTACATCCCAGTAGATCCTGGTACATCCCAAATCCCTGCCAGTTCCACCCGGTACAACCCAGTACAAGCCTGTACATCCTAGTTCCTCCACAGTACATCCCAGGGCATCCCCGCACATTGTAGTGCCTCCCAGTACATCCCAGTTCCCTCCCAGTACTGGGAGGGACCTGGGATGTACTGGGAGGGAACTGGGACGTACTGGGAGGGAACTGGGATGTACTGGGATGTAATGGGACGGAACTGGGATGTATTGGGAGGCACTGGGAAAGAAGTGGTAGTGAACCGGGAGGGAATTGGGATGTACGGGGATGAACTGGTAGGGAACTGGGATGTACTGGCATGGAACGGGGATGTATTGGGATGTACAGGAACAGAACTGGAATGTACAGCGATGTATTGGCATGTACTGGCAGCGAGCTGGGATTTACTGGGATGTACTGGGAGGAAACTGGGATATACTGGGAGGAAACTGGGATATACTGGGAGGCATTGGGAGGGAAGTGGGTGTCAACTGGGACATTCCAGTTTCCTCCCAGTACATCCCAGTTCCCTACCAGTGCAGCCCAGTACATCCCAGTTCCCTCCCAGTCCGTCCCAATCCCCTCCCAGTACATCCCAGTTCCCTACCAGTACATCCCAGTTCCCTCCCAATACATCCTGGTACATCCCAGTTCCCACCCAGTACATCCTACTACATACCAGTTCCCTCCCAGTTCACTCCCAGTACATCCCAGTACTTCACAGTTCCCTCCCAGTACATCCCAGTACGTCCCAGTTCCCCTCAGTACATAACACTTCCCTCCCAGTACATAACAGTACATCCCAGTGTCCTCACAGTACGTCCCAGTTCCCTCACAGTACATCCCAGTTCCCTACCAGTACATCCCAGTTCTCTCCCTGTTCCTTCCCAGTACATAACAGTTACCTCCCAGTACATCCCAGTAGATCCTGGTACATCCCAAATCCCTGCCAGTTCCACCCGGTACAACCCAGTACAAGCCTGTACATCCTAGTTCCTCCACAGTACATCCCAGGGCATCCCCGCACATTGTAGTGCCTCCCAGTACATCCCAGATCCCTCCCAGTACATCCCAGATCCCTCCCAGTACATCCCAGATCCCTCCCAGTCTGTCCCAGTACGTCCCAGTACATCCCGGTTCCCTCCCAGTCCATCCCAGTTCCCTCCCAGTAAATCCCAATTCCCAACACTTTCCTCCCAGTACATCCCAGTTCCCTCCCAGCACATCCCAGTACGTCCCAGTTACCCTCAGTACATAACACTTCCCTCCCAGTACATACCAGTACATCCCAGTTCCCTACCAGTTCCTTCCCAGTACATAACAGTTACCTCCCAGTACATCCCAGTACATCCTGGTACATCCCAAATTCCTGCCAGTTCCACCCGGTACAACCCAGTACAAGCCTGTACATCCTAGTTCCTCCACACTACATCCCAGGACATCCCAGGACATTGTAGAGCCTCCCAGTACGTCCCAGTTCCCTCCCAGTACAACCCAGTAGATCCTGGTACGTCCCCGTTCCCCGCACTGTACGTCCCCGTTCCCCGCACTGTACGTCCCCGTTCCCCGCACTGTACTGGGAGGACAACCGAGCCTGCGCAGTGACTGACATAGGGAACGAGCAAGTTTGTACCCATCACTAGACAAGACAATAATGACTATGTATGAGTATGTGAAATTTTCATCTATAAATTGTACGGGAAAGGTGCGTGAGGTACGCACGCCAGGAGGAGCGATCCCCCGTGCATCCGGCGCCGCGAATAAAGAATGCCTGCTCTTTAATACTAAATTGGTGTTGAGGAGTCGTTTCCGATTTTAACGCGTTTTTCGGTAACAGTTTTGGCACCCCAGGTGGGAACCTGCTTTTGAATCTCGACGGATCCGTGGGATCGTGGGACCTGCAGCCGGCCCCGAGGAATTCTCCGGGAGAGATTCCGATCCCCGGGCCAGAGAATTCTGAGCAAGATCCCCTGGATTGAGGTAAACAAGGCATTCTTTGAAGAAGAAACTTAGGTAGAATAATACGTGGGGTTAGTTTCCCACATAGGATAGGATAGCGGGTTTGAGTCCCACAGGCCTGCCCGTAAGGCGCGGCGAAAGCCACGCAGGGTCGGGGCCAAGAGGTGCCTCGGTTGGTAAGTCTCTGCTAGGCGAAAGCCTGTGGAGCGGGACCCGAGGGTAGGGGAGTCTTCAACAGGGGGTTGAAGTCTCCAGGGATATCTAGCAGGGGGCTACAGATCCCAGTGGCAGATTTCCAGTGAGACCTCTAACGGGGGTTGGAGTCCCTCTGACTAGTATTTGTGATAGTGCACTATCACAACTACTAGTCGACTGGGAGACGGGAGCATTACTGAGTAGGAAACCTATCCCACAGAGAACACCTTTGCGATGTATTTTGAAGCACTGGAAAGACGTCGGGGGCGGTGACCCACTAACTCGGAAACCATTAATTGAATATTGCAATCATTGGTGGCCAACGTATCAATTGGAAGGTGGGCACAAATGGCCAGAACACGAGACATTGCAATATCGTACCATCTTGCAATTAATGTTGTTTTGTAAAAAGGGAAGGCAAATGGGAAGAAGTGGCATATGTTGATTTGTTCTTTACACCGTGGAATCATCCCGAGCAGCAGAAACAGCGTGAGGTATGTCCACAAGATTCTACGGCAATGTTTCTGAAAAGAGGAAAACGTGGTGAGAACTTGGAAGAGTGTTGCTCTACTTGTGATACTGGATACTTCGCTTGATGAAACTGACAAGAAAATAGTATGGAATACAGCCAGAAGGCAGGTGCAGGGAGCACATGCTAACAGGAATTTACAGAGAACAATGAATAAGAATTTTCCATCTACAAATCCCGAGTGGGACCCTAATCAGCCAGGACCCAGGGGAATGTTGACTAGATGTCAGAGAGAGATTTTATTTGGAGTAAGACAAGCAATGCCAAAAGCAATAAATTGGTCAAAATTTATGAAGTGAGACAAGAATTAAGTGAGTCCCCTTCAGCCTTTATGGAAAGACTGAAGGTGACCACCAGAAAATATACTCATTTGAACCCAGAAAAACCAGAAAAAGCAATTCAGCTGGTCTCTATATTCATAAGACAATCAGCCCCAGATGGGGGCGGGGGGAGAGAAAACAACCTTCAGAAACTAGAACAACCTGAATCCAGAGATCTGGGTTAAATGCTTGAAGTAGCTTGGCATGAAGGAGACCAGGGGAATCAACCCTAGCTGAACACCTGGTTACACTGAAGCTACGGAATGAAGAAATAGAATTTTTGGTAGATACGGGAGCCACTTATTTGGTATTGAATACACGTGAAGAGAAATTTGATCATAAATCAGTAGATGTTGCTAGCGCAACAGGGCAAAGAAAAATTAGCCCCTCTCAGAGCCATTAAAGTTTAAATTGGAGAAGCAATGGGCAACTCACCAGTTTCTGCATATGCCTGAATGTCCACTGCCTCTGTTATGACGAGATCTATTAGGTCAATTAGATGCTCAAGTAACTTTTAAAGATGGAGAGATTAAATCACTAATACCAGAATCAAAAGCCACAGAGGCGAGAGCGTTTATGTTACAGGATTCCTCCAGGGAGGAACAGGTTCCCGAGGAAGTGGAAAACGTAGTAATTCCTTTGGTTTGAGCGAGCGGAGCTCCGGAGCGATCTAAGTGGGCAGAGCCGGTAAAAGTAACCTTAAAGCCTGGAGCCAAGCCCGTAAGACAAAAACAATACCCTATTAAGCGAGAGGCTCGAAAAGGATTACAGAAGTTAATTATAAAATTTTTCAGAATATGAGCTTTTAGTGGAATGTGAATCAGAATATAGTACTCCTGTGTCGCCAGTAAAGAAATCTAGAGGCAAAGAGTATTAGCTAGTTCACGATTTAAGGGCTATAAATCAGGTGGTCCAAGATATACATCCGGTAGTAGCTAATCCATACACTTTACTGACCTCTTTTAAAGGAGGAGCATAAATGGTTTACTGTACTAGATTTGAAGGACGCCTTCTTTTGCATACCTCCAGGCATAAAAAGTCAAAGCCTATTTGCTTTGGAATGGGAAAGCCCCACCACAGAATGAAAGACACAGCTACCATGGACCGTACTTCCACAAGGATTTAAAAATAGTCCTACGATACTTGAGACTCAGCTGGCAAAAAAAAATTAGAGATATAGAAAAAACAGAACCCAGGGAGAGGCATCTTGTTACAGAATGCGGATGACATTCTGATAGCGGCACAAAGTAAAGAAAAATGTTTTGAAATTTTTAAATTTTCTCGGCCAAGGAAGATGCGGAGTTTCCAGAAACAAAACCCAAATAGGAAAAGAAGCAGCCATTTATTTAGGATTTGAAATATCTCAAAGACAAAGACAATTAGAAAGTGAAAAGAAAGAAACTATTTGTCAAATTCCCGAACCTAGCAGCCCGAAGGAACTGAGAGCTTTTCTGAAAACAATGAAATAGCATCAGCTCTGGATTCTGAACTATAGACTGTATGTAAAACCATTATTTGAGGCATTGAAAGACTCAAAAGGATAAATATTTAACCTGGACGCCCGGATGCCAAACGGCATTCAAAGAACTGAAAAGAGCCTCGATGATGGCCCCTGCATTAGGCCTACCTGATTTCGCTAAACCTTTTCAGTTGTTTGTCCACGAAAGACAACATTTAGCCCTTGGAGTGCTGACACAGCGACTGGGAACCTGGAAGAGACCTGTGGGCTACTTCTCCAAACAACCTGACCACGCGAGTAAAAGATGGCCTAGGTGTTTACGGGCAGTAGCAACAACAGCGCTGCCGATCCGGGAAGCCCCAAAGTTAACAATGGGACAGAAGATGACAGTATATGTCCCGCACATAGCGGTGACTGTTTTAGAACAAAAGGGGGGTCGTTGGCTATCCCTTAGCAGAATGTTGAAATATCAAGTTGTTCTGTTAGAACAAGACGATGTGGAATCGAAGACTACTGCTATACTGAATCCTGCTATGTTTTTAACAACAGAAAACCTTACGGACAATTTAGAACACGATCGCTTGCTAACTATTGAACAAGTCTATTCCAGCAGACCAGACCTGAGACACAAACCTCTGGGAAAATCCTGATCTGGAGTTGTTTACAGATGGAAGAAGCTCTGGGCGAGAAGAGAAGCGAATGGCCGGATATGCTGTCGTTATCGCCGCCGAGGGAATGGAGTCAGGGGTGCTGCCTGCAAACACCTCAGCACAGAAAGCAGTATTGGTAGCATTGAAGCGAGCTCTGCGAATGGCAGAAGGACAAAGGATAAATATCTAGACTGATTCCAAACGTGCATTTGGTGTGATCCACGATCATGGAGCTATTGGGAAGGAGAAAGGACTGCCATCAGCCCAAGAATCATCAATACAGCATAAAGAAGAAATTCTCCAACTTCCGGAAGACGTGCAGAAACCAAAAGAAGTGGCGGTAAAGCGTTGCAAAGCTCATCAATTTGGCCAGACGGCTGTAAACATAAGCAAACGACTGACCGATAAAGCTGCAAAGAGGACTGCAGAGCAAGGTATCCTTGCACTAGTACCAGTAAAACAGATCAGAATTCCAAAGTTGAAACCGAGATATAATAAATTGGATGAGCAATTAGCAGAACAATTGGAAGCATCACAAAACACAGAGAGATGGTAGGTAACACCAGAAAAACAAGTAATAACAACAACCACCCCACAAGTTATGACAGAACTTGCAAAAGAAAACCATGAGCAAACACATTAGGCTGTAGGCGCTACGGTTTTGAGTTTAAAAACATCTGTAGCGTGTGTAGGCACGACAAGAATAGTTAAACCCATAGTAGCTAAGTGTCCAATCTGTCCTAGAAATAATCCCCTGAACCAAAGGAAACAACCTTTAGGAGTAACAAAACAAAAAATTCTCCCGGAAATTATTAGCAAATTAAGTTCTCTGAGTTACCCAGACAAAATAGATATAGCAGTATTTGTCAGTGCTGATTGACAAATTTTCTAGATGGCCAGCAGCTTTCTCGTGCTGCACCGACAAAGCTAGAGTAGTAGTTAAGACGTTGCTGAAGGAAATAATACCAAGATTTAGAGTGCCAACGGGAATGTCCTCTGATAGAGCACCACATTTTTTTGCAGAGGTACTTCAACAAATTAATAAAATTTTGGGTAGAAAATGGGACCTGCATACACCCTGGAGACCACAATCAAGTGAAAAATTTCAGAACATGAAGCAAACACTAAACTGACATAGTGGAATATTATTGATCTAGGATGGAAGTATTGAGAAAATTATTATTTCAGAACTTCCAAACAGGGGAAATGTAACCAAAGTGATGAAATCAACCAGAGACGGTGTTCCATTACGGGAACATGGAGCGTACCAATCAGCGTATCTGTCGATCTGCATTTTAGTCCGTAGGCGATCATTAATGCGAACAGAACAACAGACAACGTGCTTCTGTCAGAAAAGGATGAAAAAACGCTGTTTCGCTTAGCGGACTGAGAAAACTAGCCAAGACTGCCAAGAGTAAGAGCCGAGAAGCTAAAAGCTAATTCCGGCAGGGGGAGATCGCGACCACCGACTCACAGACCACCACCGACCCAAGTAACAGAAGAGAACAACGGAAGAGGACAACCGAGCCTGCGCAGCGATTTACATACGGAACGAGCAAGTTTGTACCAATCAGCAGACAGGACAATAATGACTATGTATGAATACGTAAAACATTGATCTACAAATTGTACGGGAAAGGTGCGTGAGGTACGCACGCCAGGAGGAGCGATCCCCCGTGCATCCGGCGCCACGAATAAAGAATGCCTGCTCTTTAATACTAAATTGGTGTTGAGGAGTCGTTTCCGATTTTAACGCGTTTTTCGGTAACACAGGGAGTCAGATCAAGAGAGCCAGTGAACAACAAAACACCGACAGGCTACAGGACAGAGCAGGAGGAATAAAAAAAAAAAAACGGAGCCAGAGCCAGGCAGAGAGAGGCGGAGAAAGAAAAAGGAACCACAGGCTACAGGACAGAGAGAGGGAGGACTGAAAAGACAGGGAGGCAAGGAGCCACTCAGAGCGAGATGGAGAAAGAAGGTGCGGGGGGGGGGCCGCAAAAAAAAAAAGTAAATTTTGCAGCAGGTAAGGAAAGAGAGGGGGCCGGGGGAGAGACAGGGAGGGCCCAGGACGCACAAGAGAGGCAACGGGGCCCCAGTGGCCCAGGACTCACCGCGACTCTCGCTCTCAGCGCTGCTGGCACAATTTAGCCGTTCAGATGCTTCTTTCCCCTCCTCTCCTCCCTGCCTCTTCTGCAGCTCCAGACTCTAGGCCGTCCTCCACCTGAAGAGAATACGTGGGTGTCTTACAGCTCTTACCAGATGAGGCTTCCTAGGCACGTAGCCTAGCTCGCTCGTGCACTACACGCCCGTACCCAACTCCGGGTTATGCGTACAGACCCTACGGTGCACGTTGGTGGCCTGGCCCGCTGCGGGCTATGAAGGGGGATCCTTCCTCCCCCACCTGCATGGACAGGCTCTCTCTTGCCTGCGGCAGGAAGGCAGCTGGCAGCCAGAGCACCTTCAGTTTCTTCTTCTTTACCTTTCGTTGGCGTCTCCAGCTTCAGCCGAGGCAGCTCCTGTCCACAGCCGGGAAGGGTTTTGTCTATCCCTTTTCGGCCCTGCGCTGCGAGGACGGGCAGAGAGAAGCCACGCGAGCCTGAGACGGCCGCAGGCAACGGCATCCCCGGGGGAAGGACAGACAACCACGTCCTCAGCACGGTCTCTGGGAGAGGGAAAGAAGAAACAGCGACCGTCATTACCGTCGATCGACCCTGGCCAAAGCCTCTCCTTCCGCAGGGGCTTCTGGACACACCGCTCCCTCCCCACGCTACTGCTAAGGGCCCCTGCGCCAAGGGGGAATCCAGTGCGCTTGAGGGACGGCTTGCTGCCTTCACGACAGGGCCTGGGGGCGGCCTAAGGCTATGCAGCACGCTTATGGGGAGGTGCCGGAGCTGGGGGCAGGCGCACGGGGCAAGGGGGGCCAGGGGAGGCTGAGCGGGACCTCCGGTGGGCCGGGGACGCGGCCATCATCTGCGCCCTGGGCACGGGGAAAAGGTCATCGTCCTCCTCCTTTCCCTCTTCCCTTCTGTCAGCTCCCGGGGAACTCACCGCTTCTCGGGAAGCGGCCGCACCCGCAAGCCCCCAGTAATCAACACGAAGCCAACCCCAAAAATACACCTCGCGTACCATACGCGCCACGGCCGCCCGGCACCCGAGCGCCGGAAGACCGCGCCTCCCGCCACGCCCGGCGAACCACGTGACAGGGCCGGCAGCCACTGCGCCAGGCATACAGCTCCCGGCATGCTCTGCGCCACAACCCGGCCGCCCGGCAGCCGCAAGGACTACAGCTCCCGGCATGCTCTGCGGCACAACCCGGCCGCCCGGCGGCCGGTTTGATGCGGAGCCACCCAGCATCCCTGCGAGCACAGCTGCAGGCGCAACAGCAGTTACGCAGCCACAACTAGGCACTAAACAAAGGCTTTCCAACACTGGAGGTCTAGAACAGGTAGACATTAGCACAGAAGCACAAGGGGCTCCGTCACCCTGCACAAATCTCCCCGTGCCTACACACGCACACGTTCAGAAGTTAGTTATCAGAAAACGCCCGACTCAGCCATTTGCCACAGTCACGAGACTCACGACATGATAACACGACATGACACACGAGGTGGGCTCAGAGTTTTAAGGCAAGAAATACCTCCCACGCCCCCCACCCGAGATCTTTCAGGGTCCACACCTGCCATCGCCCCGCACCAAACCTACCCGGCCAAAGGCTTTCAGGTGGCCCGAAACACTGTACACAGAAAATAACCACGGACAGACCTGCATTGTTCGGAAGCGAACGATGCCCGACCGGGGCTCCTCTGCGGGGCACGGAGCCCCCCGGCCCCGCCCGGAGACACACACCCGCCCCCCGCTGCCCGAACTCACCCACCAGCGCTCTCCGGCCCCCGGACACGGCCGCGCTGCTCTCTCAGGCGGCTGCCGCAGGCGAGGCTCGGGCACCGCCAGGCCTCCAGGCGTCCCGAGGGGCTGCCGGCCACCGCAGGGGATGGCTGCCGGCGGCCGGACCGCCGCGGCGCTCCCCGCCCAGCTCCGAGCAGGCTCCGCCGGCCGCGGGCTTCCCACGCCGGGCCGCAGAGGGGCCCCGGCACCGCACAGGGACGCCTCGCGACCCGGCCGCCACACGCACCGGCCCTTCGGCCTCCACACGCACCGCTCCCGCCCCCGCTCCGACGCGCACGCGCCACCGGAAGCCCGAGCCCCGCGGGGCGGCCCTTAAAGGGCGGCCGGAAGGAACGGCCCCCACCGGCCCCGCCCCCGCGCCGGACCGCCCCCGCGCCCAGCCGGTGAGCGCCAGCGCCCCCTGCTGGCCGGGCCGCGCTCAGCTCGCGAGGGCGCCGAGGGCCGGGCGGGGCGGGACGCGCCGGCTCGGGGCCAGCGCCTTCTCGGGGCGAGCGGGAAACCCCTGCGGGCCCCGGTCACGGCCGGGCACAGCCGCGCGCCCTCCGAGAGCTGCTGAACGGGGCTGCCGCTCGTGACACATACCGAGCCGTCTGCGACGGGAGCGGGCAGAGGAGGAAGGGGCCGGCGGCCGCGGGGCCCTGGCCCCAGGCGGGGGGGAGGGGCTGGGGCCCGGGGGGCCGCCCCCCTCCTCACAGTTCCCTCACAGTTCCCTCACAGTTCCCTCACAGTTCCCTCACAGTTCCCTCACAGTTCATCCCATGGACGGAACCGGGACCTACTGTGAGGCACTGGGAAAGAAGTGGGAGGAAGCCGGGACAGACCAATATAGCCCAGTATGGACTAGACCAATATAGCCCAGTATGGACTGGAGGGAACTGTGAGGGAACCGCGAGAGAACCCCACAGAACAAACCATGGGGCACGAGAAGGCAGAGAATTAAGAATTAGGGACAGGGAGCCAGAAAAAAAAAAAGAAAAAAAACAAAGGGAGACAGAGAGCAAAAGGAATCGCAATGCGTACGGAGAGAAGAGAGAAACAATTCTAGCATAGGGTCACGCGGGAGCCAGGGACAGCAAGATGGAGAAAGGACAGAAGCTACAGGCTACAGGGCAGAGAGGGAAGAATTAATGAATAGACACAGAGAGATGGGCAGAAAGACATGGAGAAAGGCTAAAGATCACACGGCCTACAGGGAAGAGAGAAGAGAGGGAGGAATTTTAAAAACAGGGGCAAGAAGCCAGAGAGAGGGAGAGAGAAGCAACAATAAAATGGGGACAAGCCACAGGGCAGCGAGGAGGGAATCAATGAATAAGAACACGAGACCAAAGAGAACACAATGTAGAATGGAAAAAAGGAACAGCGGCCTACAGGGAAGGAGGAATTAAAGATCAGGGACTGGGAGGCAGACAGAGACACATGAAGAAACAAGTGAAAAAAAAGAAAAAAACAAACCAACAGCAATGGGCTACAAAGAGAGGGAGGAAATGAGGAAATAAAACGTCGCAGCAAGGAGCTGGACAGAGAGAGATGAGGACAAACAAATAGCACGGGTCCACGTGACAGAGAACGTGGAATTAGAACACAGAGAGAGGGAGCCGGACAGAGAGAGAGGCCGAGAGAAACATCTAGACAGGCTACAGCGGGCAGAGGCAGGAATTAAAACCTAGGGACAGGGAGCTGGACAGAGAGAGATGGAGGTCACAGGGAACAGCGGTGGCTGCAGGAAGAACAGGAATTCATGAATAGGGCAAGGGAGCTGGACAGAGAAGAACTCAGAAAGGCAAGAACAGTAGCAGGGTACAGAGCAGAGAAGACAAATTAAAAAGCACGGGGGGAGCGTTGAGGCAGACAGAGAGAGATTAAGAAAAAAGTCACGGGCTACGTGGCAAAGCAGGAGGAATTCAGAAACGAGGATGGGAACCAAGGGAGAGTGTGCTGGTGAAGGATAACGGGCATTAAAAGTGAGGGACGGGGAGCTGGGAAAAGCGAGGCAGAGAAAAACAGAATCACAGAGAGAATCACACAAAGCCAAAAAAGAAGAAACTGAACAACAGGAACAGGTGTAACCAAAGCGATGAAATCAACCAACCAGAGACGGTGTTCCATTACCGGAACATGGAGCGTACCAATCAGCGCACCTGTCGATCTGCATTTTAGTGCCTAGGCGATCGTTAATGTCAGCAGAACAACAGACAACATGCTTCTGTCAGAAAAGGATGACAAAACGCGGTTTCGCTTAGCGGACTGAGAAAACTAGCCAAGACTGCCAAGAGTAAGAGCCGAGAAGCTAAAAGGTAATTCCGGCAGGGGGAGATCGCGACCACCGACTCACAGACCACCACCGACCCAAGTAACACCACCTACTCAGAAGAGAACAACGGAAGAGGACAACCGAGCCTGCGCAGTGATTGACATACGGAACGAGCAAGTTTGTACCCATCGCTAGACAAGACAATAATGACTATGTATGAGTATGTAAAATTTTCATCTACAAATTGTACAGGAAAGGTGCGTGAGGTACGCACGCCAGGAGGAGCGATCCCCCGTGCATCCGGCACCGTGAATATAGAATGCCTGCTCTTTAATACTAAATTGGTGTTGAGGAGTCGTTTCCGATTTTAACGCGTTTTTCGGTAACAGTTTTGGCACCCCAGGTGGGAACCTGCTTTTGAATCTCGACGGATCCGTGGGATCGTGGGACCTGCAGCCGGCCCCGAGGAATTCTCCGGGAGAGCTTCCGATCCCCGGGCCAGAGAATTCTGAGCAAGATCCCCTGGATTGAGGTAAACAAGGCATTCTTTGAAGAAGAAACTTAGGTAGAATAATACGTGGGGTTAGTTTCCCACATAGGATAGGATAGCGGGTTTGAGTCCCACAGGCCTGCCCGTAAGGCGCGGCGAAAGCCACGCAGGGTCGGGGCCAAGAGGTGCCTCGGTTGGTAAGTCTCTGCTAGGCGAAAGCCTGTGGAGCGGGACCCGAGGGTAGGGGAGTCTTCAACAGGGGGTTGAAGTCTCCAGGGATATCTAGCAGGGGGCTACAGATCCCAGTGGCAGATTTCCAGTGAGACCTCTAACGGGGGTTGGAGTCCCTCTGACTAGTATTTGTGATAGTGCACTATCACAACTACTAGTCGACTGGGAGACGGGAGCATTACTGAGTAGGAAACCTATCCCACAGAGAACACCTTTGCGATGTATTTTGAAGCACTGGAAAGACGTCGGGGGCGGTGACCCACTAACTCGGAAACCATTAATTGAATATTGCAATCATTGGTGGCCAACGTATCAATTGGAAGGTGGGCACAAATGGCCAGAACACGAGACATTGCAATATCGTACCATCTTGCAATTAATGTTGTTTTGTAAAAAGGGAAGGCAAATGGGAAGAAGTGGCATATGTTGATTTGTTCTTTACACCGTGGAATCATCCCGAGCAGCAGAAACAGCGTGAGGTATGTCCACAAGATTCTACGGCAATGTTTCTGAAAAGAGGAAAACGTGGTGAGAACTTGGAAGAGTGTTGCTCTACTTGTGATACTGGATACTTCGCTTGATGAAACTGACAAGAAAATAGTATGGAATACAGCCAGAAGGCAGGTGCAGGGAGCACATGCTAACAGGAATTTACAGAGAACAATGAATAAGAATTTTCCATCTACAAATCCCGAGTGGGACCCTAATCAGCCAGGACCCAGGGGAATGTTGACTAGATGTCAGAGAGAGATTTTATTTGGAGTAAGACAAGCAATGCCAAAAGCAATAAATTGGTCAAAATTTATGAAGTGAGACAAGAATTAAGTGAGTCCCCTTCAGCCTTTATGGAAAGACTGAAGGTGACCACCAGAAAATATACTCATTTGAACCCAGAAAAACCAGAAAAAGCAATTCAGCTGGTCTCTATATTCATAAGACAATCAGCCCCAGATGGGGGCGGGGGGAGAGAAAACAACCTTCAGAAACTAGAACAACCTGAATCCAGAGATCTGGGTTAAATGCTTGAAGTAGCTTGGCATGAAGGAGACCAGGGGAATCAACCCTAGCTGAACACCTGGTTACACTGAAGCTACGGAATGAAGAAATAGAATTTTTGGTAGATACGGGAGCCACTTATTTGGTATTGAATACACGTGAAGAGAAATTTGATCATAAATCAGTAGATGTTGCTAGCGCAACAGGGCAAAGAAAAATTAGCCCCTCTCAGAGCCATTAAAGTTTAAATTGGAGAAGCAATGGGCAACTCACCAGTTTCTGCATATGCCTGAATGTCCACTGCCTCTGTTATGACGAGATCTATTAGGTCAATTAGATGCTCAAGTAACTTTTAAAGATGGAGAGATTAAATCACTAATACCAGAATCAAAAGCCACAGAGGCGAGAGCGTTTATGTTACAGGATTCCTCCAGGGAGGAACAGGTTCCCGAGGAAGTGGAAAACGTAGTAATTCCTTTGGTTTGAGCGAGCGGAGCTCCGGAGCGATCTAAGTGGGCAGAGCCGGTAAAAGTAACCTTAAAGCCTGGAGCCAAGCCCGTAAGACAAAAACAATACCCTATTAAGCGAGAGGCTCGAAAAGGATTACAGAAGTTAATTATAAAATTTTTCAGAATATGAGCTTTTAGTGGAATGTGAATCAGAATATAGTACTCCTGTGTCGCCAGTAAAGAAATCTAGAGGCAAAGAGTATTAGCTAGTTCACGATTTAAGGGCTATAAATCAGGTGGTCCAAGATATACATCCGGTAGTAGCTAATCCATACACTTTACTGACCTCTTTTAAAGGAGGAGCATAAATGGTTTACTGTACTAGATTTGAAGGACGCCTTCTTTTGCATACCTCCAGGCATAAAAAGTCAAAGCCTATTTGCTTTGGAATGGGAAAGCCCCACCACAGAATGAAAGACACAGCTACCATGGACCGTACTTCCACAAGGATTTAAAAATAGTCCTACGATACTTGAGACTCAGCTGGCAAAAAAAAATTAGAGATATAGAAAAAACAGAACCCAGGGAGAGGCATCTTGTTACAGAATGCGGATGACATTCTGATAGCGGCACAAAGTAAAGAAAAATGTTTTGAAATTTTTAAATTTTCTCGGCCAAGGAAGATGCGGAGTTTCCAGAAACAAAACCCAAATAGGAAAAGAAGCAGCCATTTATTTAGGATTTGAAATATCTCAAAGACAAAGACAATTAGAAAGTGAAAAGAAAGAAACTATTTGTCAAATTCCCGAACCTAGCAGCCCGAAGGAACTGAGAGCTTTTCTGAAAACAATGAAATAGCATCAGCTCTGGATTCTGAACTATAGACTGTATGTAAAACCATTATTTGAGGCATTGAAAGACTCAAAAGGATAAATATTTAACCTGGATGCCCGGATGCCAAACGGCATTCAAAGAACTGAAAAGAGCCTCGATGATGGCCCCTGCATTAGGCCTACCTGATTTCGCTAAACCTTTTGAGTTGTTTGTCCACGAAAGACAACATTTAGCCCTTGGAGTGCTGACACAGCGACTGGGAACCTGGAAGAGACCTGTGGGCTACTTCTCCAAACAACCTGACCACGCGAGTAAAAGATGGCCTAGGTGTTTACGGGCAGTAGCAACAACAGCGCTGCCGATCCGGGAAGCCCCAAAGTTAACAATGGGACAGAAGATGACAGTATATGTCCCGCACATAGCGGTGACTGTTTTAGAACAAAAGGGGGGTCGTTGGCTATCCCTTAGCAGAATGTTGAAATATCAAGTTGTTCTGTTAGAACAAGACGATGTGGAATCGAAGACTACTGCTATACTGAATCCTGCTATGTTTTTAACAACAGAAAACCTTACGGACAATTTAGAACACGATCGCTTGCTAACTATTGAACAAGTCTATTCCAGCAGACCAGACCTGAGACACAAACCTCTGGGAAAATCCTGATCTGGAGTTGTTTACAGATGGAAGAAGCTCTGGGCGAGAAGAGAAGCGAATGGCCGGATATGCTGTCGTTATCGCCGCCGAGGGAATGGAGTCAGGGGTGCTGCCTGCAAACACCTCAGCACAGAAAGCAGTATTGGTAGCATTGAAGCGAGCTCTGCGAATGGCAGAAGGACAAAGGATAAATATCTAGACTGATTCCAAACGTGCATTTGGTGTGATCCACGATCATGGAGCTATTGGGAAGGAGAAAGGACTGCCATCAGCCCAAGAATCATCAATACAGCATAAAGAAGAAATTCTCCAACTTCCGGAAGACGTGCAGAAACCAAAAGAAGTGGCGGTAAAGCGTTGCAAAGCTCATCAATTTGGCCAGACGGCTGTAAACATAAGCAAACGACTGACCGATAAAGCTGCAAAGAGGACTGCAGAGCAAGGTATCCTTGCACTAGTACCAGTAAAACAGATCAGAATTCCAAAGTTGAAACCGAGATATAATAAATTGGATGAGCAATTAGCAGAACAATTGGAAGCATCACAAAACACAGAGAGATGGTAGGTAACACCAGAAAAACAAGTAATAACAACAACCACCCCACAAGTTATGACAGAACTTGCAAAAGAAAACCATGAGCAAACACATTAGGGTGTAGGCGCTACGGTTTTGAGTTGAAAAACATCTGTAGCGTGTGTAGGCACGACAAGAATAGTTAAACCCATAGTAGCTAAGTGTCCAATCTGTCCTAGAAATAATCCCCTGAACCAAAGGAAACAACCTTTAGGAGTAACAAAACAAAAAATTCTCCCGGAAATTATTAGCAAATTAAGTTCTCTGAGTTACCCAGACAAAATAGATATAGCAGTATTTGTCAGTGCTGACTGACAAATTTTCTAGATGGCCAGCAGCTTTCTCGTGCTGCACCGACAAAGCTAGAGTAGTAGTTAAGACGTTGCTGAAGGAAATAATACCAAGATTTAGAGTGCCAACGGGAATGTCCTCTGATAGAGCACCACATTTTTTTGCAGAGGTACTTCAACAAATTAATAAAATTTTGGGTAGAAAATGGGACCTGCATACACCCTGGAGACCACAATCAAGTGAAAAATTTCAGAACATGAAGCAAACACTAAACTGACATAGTGGAATATTATTGATCTAGGATGGAAGTATTGAGAAAATTATTATTTCAGAACTTCCAAACAGGGGAAATGTAACCAAAGTGATGAAATCAACCAGAGACGGTGTTCCATTACGGGAACATGGAGCGTACCAATCAGCGTATCTGTCGATCTGCATTTTAGTCCGTAGGCGATCATTAATGCGAACAGAACAACAGACAACGTGCTTCTGTCAGAAAAGGATGAAAAAACGCTGTTTCGCTTAGCGGACTGAGAAAACTAGCCAAGACTGCCAAGAGTAAGAGCCGAGAAGCTAAAAGCTAATTCCGGCAGGGGGAGATCGCGACCACCGACTCACAGACCACCACCGACCCAAGTAACAGAAGAGAACAACGGAAGAGGACAACCGAGCCTGCGCAGCGATTTACATACGGAACGAGCAAGTTTGTACCAATCAGCAGACAGGACAATAATGACTATGTATGAATACGTAAAACATTGATCTACAAATTGTACGGGAAAGGTGCGTGAGGTACGCACGCCAGGAGGAGCGATCCCCCGTGCATCCGGCGCCGCGAATAAAGAATGCCTGCTCTTTAATACTAAATTGGTGTTGAGGAGTCGTTTCCGATTTTAACGCGTTTTTCGGTAACACAGGGAGTCAGATCAAGAGAGCCAGTGAACAACAAAACACCGACAGGCTACAGGACAGAGCAGGAGGAATAAAAAAATAAAAACGGAGCCAGAGCCAGGCAGAGAGAGGCGGAGAAAGAAAAAGGAACCACAGGCTACAGGACAGAGAGAGGGAGGACTGAAAAGACAGGGAGGCAAGGAGCCACTCAGAGCGAGATGGAGAAAGAAGGTGCGGGGGGGGGGGGGGCGCAAAAAAAAAAAGTAAATTTTGCAGCAGGTAAGGAAAGAGAGGGGGCCGGGGGAGAGACAGGGAGGGCCCAGGACGCACAAGAGAGGCAACGGGGCCCCAGTGGCCCAGGACTCACCGCGACTCTCGCTCTCAGCGCTGCTGGCACAATTTAGCCGTTCAGATGCTTCTTTCCCCTCCTCTCCTCCCTGCCTCTTCTGCAGCTCCAGACTCTAGGCCGTCCTCCACCTGAAGAGAATACGTGGGTGTCTTACAGCTCTTACCAGATGAGGCTTCCTAGGCACGTAGCCTAGCTCGCTCGTGCACTACACGCCCGTACCCAACTCCGGGTTACGCGTACAGACCCTACGGTGCACGTTGGTGGCCTGGCCCGCTGCGGGCTATGAAGGGGGATCCTTCCTCCCCCACCTGCATGGACAGGCTCTCTCTTGCCTGCGGCAGGAAGGCAGCTGGCAGCCAGAGCACCTTCAGTTTCTTCTTCTTTACCTTTCGTTGGCGTCTCCAGCTTCAGCCGAGGCAGCTCCTGTCCGCAGCCGGGAAGGGTTTTGTCTATCCCTTTTCGGCCCTGCGCTGCGAGGACGGGCAGAGAGAAGCCACGCGAGCCTGAGACGGCCGCAGGCAACGGCATCCCCGGGGGAAGGACAGACAACCACGTCCTCAGCACGGTCTCTGGGAGAGGGAAAGAAGAAACAGCGACCGTCATTACCGTCGATCGACCCTGGCCAAAGCCTCTCCTTCCGCAGGGGCTTCTGGACACACCGCTCCCTCCCCACGCTACTGCTAAGGGCCCCTGCGCCAAGGGGGAATCCAGTGCGCTTGAGGGACGGCTTGCTGCCTTCACGACAGGGCCTGGGGGCGGCCTAAGGCTATGCAGCACGCTTATGGGGAGGTGCCGGAGCTGGGGGCAGGCGCACGGGGCAAGGGGGGCCAGGGGAGGCTGAGCGGGACCTCCGGTGGGCCGGGGAGGCGGCCATCATCTGCGCCCTGGGCACGGGGAAAAGGTCATCGTCCTCCTCCTTTCCCTCTTCCCTTCTGTCAGCTCCCGGGGAACTCACCGCTTCTCGGGAAGCGGCCGCACCCGCAAGCCCCCAGTAATCAACACGAATCCAACCCCAAAAATACACCTCGCGTACCGTACGCGCCACGGCCGCCCGGCACCCGAGCGCCGGAAGACCGCGCCTCCCGCCATGCCCGGCGAACCACGTGACAGGGCCGGCAGCCACTGCGCCAGGAATACAGCTCCCGGCATGCTCTGCGGCACAACCCGGCCGCCCGGCAGCCGCAAGGACTACAGCTCCCGGCATGCTCTGCGGCACAACCAAGCCGCCCGGCGGCCGGTTTGATGCGGAGCCACCCAGCATCCCTGCGAGCACAGCTGCAGGCGCAACAGCAGTTACGCAGCCACAACTAGGCACTAAACAAAGGCTTTCCAACACTGGAGGTCTAGAACAGGTAGACATTAGCACAGAAGCACAAGGGGCTCCGTCACCCTGCACAAATCTCCCCGTGCCTACACACGCACACGTTCAGAAGTTAGTTATCAGAAAACGCCCGACTCAGCCATTTGCCACAGTCACGAGACTCACGACATGATAACACGACATGACACACGAGGTGGGCTCAGAGTTTTAAGGCAAGAAATACCTCCCACGCCCCCCACCCGAGATCTTTCAGGGTCCACACCTGCCATCGCCCCGCACCAAACCTACCCGGCCAAAGGCTTTCAGGTGGCCCGAAACACTGTACACAGAAAATAACCAGGGACAGACCTGCATTGTTCGGAAGCGAACGATGCCCGACCGGGGCTCCTCTGCGGGGCACGGAGCCCCCCGGCCCCGCCCGGAGACACACACCCGCCCCCCGCTGCCCGAACTCACCCACCAGCGCTCTCCGGCCCCCGGACACGGCCGCGCTGCTCTCTCAGGCGGCTGCCGCAGGCGAGGCTCGGGCACCGCCAGGCCTCCAGGCGTCCCGAGGGGCTGCCGGCCACCGCAGGGGATGGCTGCCGGCGGCCGGACCGCCGCGGCGCTCCCCGCCCAGCTCCGAGCAGGCTCCGCCGGCCGCGGGCTTCCCACGCCGGGCCGCAGAGGGGCCCCGGCACCGCACAGGGACGCCTCGCGACCCGGCCGCCACACGCACCGGCCCTTCGGCCTCCACACGCACCGCTCCCGCCCCCGCTCCGACGCGCACGCGCCACCGGAAGCCCGAGCCCCGCGGGGCGGCCCTTAAAGGGCGGCCGGAAGGAACGGCCCCCACCGGCCCCGCCCCCGCGCCGGACCGCCCCCGCGCCCAGCCGGTGAGCGCCAGCGCCCCCTGCTGGCCGGGCCGCGCTCAGCTCGCGAGGGCGCCGAGGGCCGGGCGGGGCGGGACGCGCCGGCTCGGGGCCAGCGCCTTCTCGGGGCGAGCGGGAAACCCCTGCGGGCCCCGGTCACGGCCGGGCACAGCCGCGCGCCCTCCGAGAGCTGCTGAACGGGGCTGCCGCTCGTGACACATACCGAGCCGTCTGCGACGGGAGCGGGCAGAGGAGGAAGGGGCCGGCGGCCGCGGGGCCCTGGCCCCAGGCGGGGGGGAGGGGCTGGGGCCCGGGGGGCCGCCCCCCTCCTCACAGTTCCCTCACAGTTCCCTCACAGTTCCCTCACAGTTCCCTCACAGTTCATCCCATGGACGGAACCGGGACCTACTGTGAGGCACTGGGAAAGAAGTGGGAGGAAGCCGGGACAGACCAATATAGCCCAGTATGGACTAGACCAATATAGCCCAGTATGGACTGGAGGGAACTGTGAGGGAACCGCGAGAGAACCCCACAGAACAAACCATGGGGCACGAGAAGGCAGAGAATTAAGAATTAGGGACAGGGAGCCAGAAAAAAAAAAAGAAAAAAAACAAAGGGAGACAGAGAGCAAAAGGAATCGCAATGCGTACGGAGAGAAGAGAGAAACAATTCTAGCATAGGGTCACGCGGGAGCCAGGGACAGCAAGATGGAGAAAGGACAGAAGCTACAGGCTACAGGGCAGAGAGGGAAGAATTAATGAATAGACACAGAGAGATGGGCAGAAAGACATGGAGAAAGGCTAAAGATCACACGGCCTACAGGGAAGAGAGAAGAGAGGGAGGAATTTTAAAAACAGGGGCAAGAAGCCAGAGAGAGGGAGAGAGAAGCAACAATAAAATGGGGACAAGCCACAGGGCAGCGAGGAGGGAATCAATGAATAAGAACACGAGACCAAAGAGAACACAATGTAGAATGGAAAAAAGGAACAGCGGCCTACAGGGAAGGAGGAATTAAAGATCAGGGACTGGGAGGCAGACAGAGACACATGAAGAAACAAGTGAAAAAAAAGAAAAAAACAAACCAACAGCAATGGGCTACAAAGAGAGGGAGGAAATGAGGAAATAAAACGTCGCAGCAAGGAGCTGGACAGAGAGAGATGAGGACAAACAAATAGCACGGGTCCACGTGACAGAGAACGTGGAATTAGAACACAGAGAGAGGGAGCCGGACAGAGAGAGAGGCCGAGAGAAACATCTAGACAGGCTACAGCGGGCAGAGGCAGGAATTAAAACCTAGGGACAGGGAGCTGGACAGAGAGAGATGGAGGTCACAGGGAACAGCGGTGGCTGCAGGAAGAACAGGAATTCATGAATAGGGCAAGGGAGCTGGACAGAGAAGAACTCAGAAAGGCAAGAACAGTAGCAGGGTACAGAGCAGAGAAGACAAATTAAAAAGCACGGGGGGAGCGTTGAGGCAGACAGAGAGAGATTAAGAAAAAAGTCACGGGCTACGTGGCAAAGCAGGAGGAATTCAGAAACGAGGATGGGAACCAAGGGAGAGTGTGCTGGTGAAGGATAACGGGCATTAAAAGTGAGGGACGGGGAGCTGGGAAAAGCGAGGCAGAGAAAAACAGAATCACAGAGAGAATCACACAAAGCCAAAAAAGAAGAAACTGAACAACAGGAACAGGTGTAACCAAAGCGATGAAATCAACCAACCAGAGACGGTGTTCCATTACCGGAACATGGAGCGTACCAATCAGCGCACCTGTCGATCTGCATTTTAGTGCCTAGGCGATCGTTAATGTCAGCAGAACAACAGACAACATGCTTCTGTCAGAAAAGGATGACAAAACGCGGTTTCGCTTAGCGGACTGAGAAAACTAGCCAAGACTGCCAAGAGTAAGAGCCGAGAAGCTAAAAGCTAATTCCGGCAGGGGGAGATCGCGACCACCGACTCACAGACCACCACCGACCCAAGTAACAGAAGAGAACAACGGAAGAGGACAACCGAGCCTGCGCAGCGATTTACATACGGAACGAGCAAGTTTGTACCAATCAGCAGACAGGACAATAATGACTATGTATGAATACGTAAAACATTGATCTACAAATTGTACGGGAAAGGTGCGTGAGGTACGCACGCCAGGAGGAGCGATCCCCCGTGCATCCGGCGCCGCGAATAAAGAATGCCTGCTCTTTAATACTAAATTGGTGTTGAGGAGTCGTTTCCGATTTTAACGCGTTTTTCGGTAACACAGGGAGTCAGATCAAGAGAGCCAGAGAACAACAAAACACCGACAGGCTACAGGACAGAGCAGGAGGAATAAAAAAAAAAAAACACGGAGCCAGAGCCAGGCAGAGAGAGGCGGAGAAAGAAAAAGGAGCCACAGGCTACAGGACAGAGAGAGGGAGGACTGAAAAGACGGGGAGGCAGGGAGACACTCAGAGCGAGATGGAGAAAGAAGGTGCGGGGGGGGGGGGCGCAAAAAAAAAAAGTAAATTTTGCAGCAGGTAAGGAAAGAGAGGGGGCCGGGGGAGAGACAGGGAGGGCCCAGGACGCACAAGAGAGGCAACGGGGCCCCAGTGGCCCAGGACTCACCGCGACTCTCGCTCTCAGCGCTGCTGGCACAATTTAGCCGTTCAGATGCTTCTTTCCCCTCCTCTCCTCCCTGCCTCTTCTGCAGCTCCAGACTCTAGGCCGTCCTCCACCTGAAGAGAATACGTGGGTGTCTTACAGCTCTTACCAGATGAGGCTTCCTAGGCACGTAGCCTAGCTCGCCCGTGCTGGAGCTGGGGGCAGGCGCACGGGGCAAGGGGGGCCAGGGGAGGCTGAGGGGGAGCTCTGGTGAGCTGGGGAGTCGGCCATCTTCTGCACCCAGAAGCTGCAGGGGGAAAAGGTCATCATCCTCCTCCTCCTTTCCCTCTTCCCTTCTATCAGCTCCCGGGTAACTCCTAGGGCTGCCCTCACCCGCTCGCCTTTAGCATACCAGAAGCCTGCCTCGGCGGGTCGTTTGAAGCTTCCCATCCCACCAGCCCCAGTAGTACAGGCACACAAGGAGATACCCCTGCACCCACCAAAGGGGCTCGCTCACCTCGCCGGCAGCCCTAGGCCTCACCCGACACAGGGAATCGTGTCCGACACACCACCACGCTGCAGCAAGAGCAGAGGAGGCCTTTCCTTACCAGGAAGCAGCAACGAGCACGGCGGCATCACCTCGCAGGCACTGCAGCATCGCAGGGCTGTTACCTGCGGAGAGAGCAATGGGGATCACAGGGACGCCACCGCGCGTGCACGGCTCCCGGGCTCAGTACCCAATTCTGGTCGCTGGGCAGCAGCATTATCTGAATTACTCTTCTCGATTAATACCATCCAGAAACCGTAACTTGGCTGCATCCACAGAGCTTCTATTCCTCTGCACCTTTCCCCCTCGCAGCCCCAGCAGCGCCATTCATTGCCTCTGCACCAAACAGCAAAGTGTCTCGAGGGAGGAGAAGCAGCACAGCAAACCTGGGGAACAAGGTTGGGTTCCCACCCCCGCAGAATAAGCCCCAGGAACTGCTTGTAGGCATGTGGCATCAGGGTTGTGATCGGGTTTTGGTTTGGTTTTCTTTTTTTTTCCCCCGCCTTCTTTACATAATGTAATAATTGGGGTTGCTTTTCCAAACTACTGAGTTCTGTGGGGATTTTTTGTGCTTTTGCCCTACAAAAAATGGTCATTTTCACTTTCGGTTTTGTGCATGAGAATGGTTGGTGGGTGCTTTTAGGTTGTTGTTCCTTCCCCCCACCCCCTTTTTTTTTTCCTTTCCAGCCGCACAAATCCAGCTGGAGTTGGCTTTCCCAGAAGCCCCAAGTTGTTTTCTTTCCACCAGAATTCTTCCTGTATTTTCACCCCTCATTGCAGGCCCAGAGTCAAGGGGTTTGAGGTATTTTTGTGCCCAGGCAGCAGCTCCCAGGCTGCATAAGCAGCCCCACAGGGGGAAGTCCCCGTTTGAGGGAATCGGCCCCAAATTGGGATGGGAAAGTGAAGAGAAGGAGAAAAAACCCTGAATAACCTGAAAAAGAACACCTACTCCAGCCCACCAAGCACCGGTCACCTTGCCTGACTCACCTCCAGGGCCCACATCACGCTCGGCTCATCGCTTAGCACCCTCAGATCACAAAAAAAAAAAAAAAAGAGTAAAACCCATAATGGAGCCCTATAGCCATCAGTCACATCTTCCCTCCAGTACTACACACAGACTCACCTTCTTACAGCGCTCCCCTGGGCTCTCCTCCGTTGCCCTGCACGACTCATCCATCTGCACCTGGAAAAACAGTGTTACTGAACAAGTCACCTGGAGGCACAGCAACAGCTTAACCATTCCACAGCTCCTGCGCCCACGTAGGAATACCATCTAGAGCCCAACTACAGCCTGCCGTTAAAGGAAATGCATTAAATCAAACGTTAAGCCCTCGCACATACAAGCCGGAACAGCAAAAACACGGCACGCTCGCGCACCCAGGGCGCAGCCCGACGGAGGTCCACGCGCACCTCGCCGGTTTGATGCGGAGCCACCCAGCATCCCTGCGAGCACAGCTGCAGGCGCAACAGCAGTTTCACCTACACCCATCTCGGCGCGCAGCGCTTCTGAAGCTTTAAGCTGAAAGCCCTACCTTGACGCTTGGCCACACTAGAAGCGAGCCGTAGCTAGGACTCCACAGAAACACAGCAACACAAATTGCACACCCACAGCGGCGACAGCCTTGCAACTACTTAGACCAGGAACAACAGAGGAAAGTAAAACGGCTTCATCACCCGCACAGGAAAAGCGGCAGACGGAGGCAAAGGGTCAGCATTCATAGCCCTTACAGAACACAGGCGTTCTCTCTCCTTCCATTCCTAAACCCATCCCTTAGGTCTAAATATCGCAGCCCTGCTGTGGCAATAGCGAGAGCGGGGAACGAGAGCCCTGCCGCCGGCCGTTTGTGCGGCAGGACACAAAAACAGAGGGACATGTTTTGCCACACACAACCCTGAATCTCCTGAAAAGTTATGTTTACCAAAAATAGGCATTTGGAACATATTGCCAAAAACAAAACATTCGGCAATAAAACTTTTATGTGTTTGACACCCGCACATTTTTTGGGAACTTGCTATTTGCTTCCTGGTTTTGCTGGTCTTCCCTCAGAAGTTCTACCTGCAGCCAAGTTATTCCCACCCGCCTGACCGGTTCAAGCATTCACCTTCCTGGTATTACCAGCACATTGAGACACAGGCGAGGAACTTAACTGCTCTTCTAAAACTATCCAAATGACAATTACAGCCCTGAAAGAGGAGTGGAAGAGAAGAACAGGAGAGATCAGGCAGCAAAAATGCTCTGCAGGCTGCTGCCAGCCAACACTGCACTCTTTTGTTAAAGCCACCCCGCCCCCCCAAATGCAAACAAAAAAACCCCCCATGACTTCATGAAGTGCGTGGGTTTTTTTTCTTTTCAGTAGTCCTTTTGGAGCTCATCCCTGTCTCAGCATCTTGTCTTGTCAGAGCATGAAGTGCAGATGATCTGTATCCCGATGACATTTGCATGGGATGAATACATTTTCAGAAATAGACCCGATCCGTGAGACTCCTGTCACCTTTGTGGTTTTAATAATCGTAACTCAATTTTATCGACTGACACACTTGTGAGAAAACTAATTAACTTGAAACGTAGCCTCTCCTCGGGGAAAAAATGTGTTAGACACCAAATGAAACCGATTCAGAGCTCCAAACCACGATGGAGCCGATAGAGCTGTTGTGACTTAGTTTGTATGTTTAATTAATTGGTTAATAACTCTTCTAAGCAGCGCAGAATGAAGAGCTGGACCCAAAGAGGGTGCGCTGCACTGGATCCAAAAAGCACCCTTCCTCCAGAGACCCGCCTCAGGTGGCGAGTTCGCTCTGGTGCATGCCGGCCTCCCGAACTTCGGGGTCCGATGTGACCGGACCCCCACCTCCGGGGAGGGTCCTCGTACCCTGCCCAACCCTTGCTTTCCCCTGCAGCCCCCGATGCCCCCACGCCACCCCCACAAGCAGCCAAACCGGCTTCTGCTTTTGGCCCCCAAACCAGCTCACTTTGGGACCGGTTCTGAGCCAAAAAGCCCAGCTGCTGAGCCTGTTCTCAAGTCCCAAAAGCGCAGCACTTGACCTCTGCTCCTCAGCCCAAAACCACACCACTTAGTCCCCTCGCTCAGGCCCTCAAAACGCACGACTCGATCTGTTTCAGGGCCCCGGCGTCAGCCACAGGAGCCTGCTCTCAAGGCCCAGGAACAGAAGAGCTGTGCTCTCCACGCTCAGGGACCAAACCAGCTGAACCTGGCTGCGTCCCGGCCCCCTCCGCAGTCCCCACGGGCAACGCTCAGGGCCGCGGAGAGCGCAGCCACCCCGCAGCCCTGCACCCCCACGGCCCACGCGGGCACTGTCGGGGAGGCCTTGGGAACTGAACTGCGCGGGCCCGGCCCCGCACCCCGGCGGGGCAGCCCAGCACCGGCCCGGCAGCGCTTTCTTCCTGCTCTCGCAGGCCTCGTTTCCCCGGCAGCGCCGGGCCCGCACCCCAACCCCACAGGGGGCCGGGCCCGGCCCGCCTCCAGCAAACCGCGGCGGCAGCAGCCGGGGTCCCTGCCTGCCTCGCGGGCAAGGGGGGACCCGCCCGGCACCGCAGGAGCCCCCGCCGGGGTCGCCGCCGCCGCCGCCCGACCCCGACGAGGAGCAGTCGAGAGCCGGGTGGGGCTGCCCCTACTCCCCGGGGACGGGCACGGGCTCGGCCCCAAAACCCAACCACCGACCCACGACAGCGCTCGGCCCGGGGCCGCTGCTGCCCGCACCCCGCCGCCCCCCCGGGGGCTCCGCGGACCGGGAGACCCCACAGCCCAAACCCGCCGACCCACAGCGCGCCCGGCCATGCGGCTCCTCACCTGCTCTGGCGCGGCTCCGGCTGCCCCACGGCCCGGCACGGAGCCGAACCCGGCCACCGGACCATCCGCCAACCCCCCCAACCCCCGGACGCTCCGGGACGGTTCTCGTCCCTTTTCGCTCTGACGCCTCGAGCCGAGCCGGCCCCGCTCCTCCGAGCTACCGGCGGTGCCCGCTCTGCTGCTCGGGGCCGGGCCCTGTTCTCGCCCGGACGCGAGAAGCCGCTCCGGGGTCTTCTCGGTGCGTCCAGCCCCGTGCCGTGCCGGAGCGGGGAGAGCCGGGTACGAGCGCGGAGCCCTGGGGCAGGGGTTGCCCCAGTGCCGCCGACGGTGTGTGGGGGGGTGTCGTCGTCCCCCGCCCTACGCGGGGGGCGCACACACGGTACACCCGCGGGCAGGGGCATCCCCGGGGAGCCGTGCGGCCGGGCTGCGCCGTAGGAGGGGAAGGTGATGTTGGTTTCCCATTTTCCCCGCAAACTGATCCTCCCCCCCGGCCCCCCTTTCCCGCGCGTTACAGCCCGCGAAAAAGCTTTTAACAACCCGATCGACAACACTCCCTTTATCCCTCTTCCAGCAGCAGCAGCAGCAGCGAGAGATTAAGGCAACTGCAGCAGAGGGGAGGAAGGCAAGGAGAGCCTTTTCAAGCAAGGGCAGGACAAAATGCACGGCGTGGACAGGCACAGGAGAGGCTGCATTATCTGGAAAGCACAACGCCTGCCCAAGGGCAGAAAATAAGGAACAAATTGTTTCCAAGGAGCTGCAGCAGACGAATCACCTTTTTCTTTATTGCACTCCTGCCCTTTGTTATCCAAAGCGATAGGCTTCACCACCGGGCAGAAAATAGCTGCCTAGATTTACACGGACAACCAGAAACAATCAAGCCACCCAGCAAGAAGTTCGCAGCAGAGGTATAACCCATCAGCAGCTAAAACATTTGTTACGCAGGCACAACTAGGCACTAAACAAAGGCTTTCCAACTCTGGAGGTCTAGAACAGGTAGACATTAGCACAGAAGCACAAGGGGCTCCGTCACACTGCACAAATCTCCCCGTGCCTACACACGCACACGTTCAGAAGTTAGTTATCAGAAAACGCCCGACTCAGCCATTTGCCACAGTCACGAGACTCACGAGGTGGGCTCAGAGTTTTAAGGCAAGAAATACCTCCCCCACCCCCCACCAGAGATCTTTCAGGCTCCAGACCTGCCATCTCCCCGCACCAAACGTAACCGGCCAAAGGCTTTCAGGTGACCCAAAACACAGTACACAAAAAATAACCGGGGAGAGCCCTACATTGTGGAAAAGCGAACGATGCCCGACCGGGGCTCCTCTGCGGGGCACGGCCCCCGCCCCGCCCCCGGCCCGACCCGCACGGAGATACCCCCCGGCCCGCGCCAGGCCTCACCTCACACGGAGACCCACCCGCTGCCCGAACTCACCCACCAGCGCTCTCCGGCCCCCGGACACGGCCGCGCTGCTCTCTCAGGCGGCTGCCGCAGGCGAGGCTCGGGCACCGCCAGGCCTCCAGGCGTCCCGAGGGGCTGCCGGCCACCGCAGGGGATGGCTGCCGGCGGCCGGACCGCCGCGGCGCTCCCCGCCCAGCTCCGAGCAGGCTCCGCCGGCCGCGGGCTTCCCACGCCGGGCCGCAGAGGGGCCCCGGCACCGCACAGGGACGCCTCGCGACCCGGCCGCCACACGCACCGGCCCTTCGGCCTCCACACGCACCGCTCCCGCCCCCGCTCCGACGCGCCGCGCACGCGCCACCGGAAGCCCGAGCCCCGCGGGGCGGCCCTTAAAGGGCGGCCGGAAGGAACGGCCCCCACCGGCCCCGCCCCCGCGCCGGACCGCCCCCGCGCCCAGCCGGTGAGCGCCAGCGCCCCCTGCTGGCCGGGCCGCGCTCAGCTCGCGAGGGCGCCGAGGGCCGGGCGGGGCGGGGCGGGACGCCCCGGCTCGGGGCCAGCGCCTTCTCGGGGCGAGCGGGAAACCCCTGCGGGCCCCGGTCACGGCCGGCCAGAGCCGCGCGCCCTCCGAGAGCTGCTGAACGGGGCTGCCGCTCGTGACACATACCGAGCCGTCTGCGACGGGAGCGGGCAGAGGAGGAAGGGGCCGGCGGCCGCGGGGCCTGGCCGCAGGCGGGGGGGAGGGGCTGGGGCCCGGGGGGCCGCCCCCCTACTCACAGTTCCCTCACAGTTCCCTCACAGTTCCCTCACAGTTCCTTCCCAGTACATAACAGTTACCTCCCAGTACATCCCAGTACATCCCAGTAGATCCTGGTACATCCCAAATCCCTGCCAGTTCCACCCGGTACAACCCAGTACAAGCCTGTACATCCTAGTTCCTCCACGGTACATCCCAGGGCATCCCCGCACATTGTAGTGCCTCCCAGTACATCCCAGGTCCCTCCCAGTACTGGGAGGGACCTGGGATGTACTGGGAGGGAACTGGGATGTACTGGGATGTAATGGGACGGAACTGGGATGTATTGGGAGGCACTGGGAAAGAAGTGGTAGCGAACCGGGAGGGAATTGGGATGTACGGGGATGAACTGGTAGGAAACTGGGATGTACTGGCATGGAACGGGGATGTATTGGGATGTACAGGAACGGAACTGGAATGTACTGCGATGTACTGGGATGTACTGGGAGCAAATTGGAATTTACTGGGATGTACTGGGAGGAAACTGGGATATACTGGGTGGAAACTGGAATATACTGGGAGGCACTGGGAGGGAAGTGGGTGTCAACTGGGACATTCCAGTTTCCTCCCAGTACATCCCAGTTCCCTACAAGTGCAGCCCAGTACATCCCATTTCCCGCCCAGTCCATCCCAGTTCCCTCCCAGTCCGTCCCAGTTCCCTCCCAGTACATCCCAGTTCCCTCACAGTTCACACACAGTTCACTCCCAGTTCCATTCCAGTACATCCCAGTACATGCCAGTTCCCTCCCAGTACATCCCAGTTCCCTCACAGTTCACACACAGTTCACTCCCAGTTCCATTCCAGTACATCCCAGTACATGCCAGTTCCCTCCCAGTACATCACACTACATCCCAGTTCCCTCCCAGTTGCTGCTAAGTACATCCCAGGACTTCACAGTTCCCTCCCAGCACATCCCAGTACGTCCCAGTTCCCCTCAGTACATAACACTTCCCTCCCAGTACATACCAGTACATCCCAGTGTCCTCACAGTACGTCCCAGTTCCCTCCCAGTACATAACAGTTCCCTCCCAGTCCGTCCCAATCCCCTCCCAGTACGTCCCAGTTCCCTGCCAGTATGTCCCAGTACATCCCAGTTCCCTCCCAGCACATCCCAGTTCCCTCCCAGTAAATCCCAGTTCCCTCCCAGTTCCTTCCCACTACATCCCAGTTCCCTCCCAGTACATCCCAGTTCCCTCCCAGTACATCCCAGTTCCATCCCAGTACATCCCAGTTCCCACCCAGTACATCCTACTACATACCAGTTCCCTCCCAGTTCACTCCCAGTACATCCCAGTACTTCACAGTTCCCTCCCAGTACATCCCAGTACGTCCCAGTTCCCCTCAGTACATAACACTTCCCTCCCAGTACATAACAGTACATCCCAGTGTCCTCACAGTACGTCCCAGTTCCCTCCCAGTACATCCCAGTTCCCTACCAGTACATCCCAGTTCCCTACCAGTTCCTTCCCAGTACATAACAGTTACCTCCCAGTACATCCCAGTACATCCCAGTAGATCCTGGTACATCCCAAATCCCTGCCAGTTCCACCCGGTACAACCCAGTACAAGCCTGTACATCCTAGTGCCTCCACAGTACATCCCAGGGCATCCCCGCACATTGTAGTGCCTCCCAGTACATCCCAGCTCCCTCCCAGTTCACTCCCAGTACACAACAGTTACCTCCCAGTACATCCTAGTAGATCCTGGTACATCCCAAATCCCTGCCAGTTCCACCCGGTACAACCCAGTACAAGCCTGTACATCCTAGTTCCTCCACGGTACATCCCAGGACATCCCCGCACATTGTAGTGCCTCCCAGTACATCCCAGTTCCCTCCCAGTACTGGGAGGGACCTGGGATGTACTGGGAGGGAACTGGGACGTACTGGGAGGGAACTGGGATGTACTGGGAGGGAACTGGGATGTACTGGGATGTAATGGGACGGAACTGGGATGTATTGGGAGGCACTGGGAAAGAAGTGGTAGTGAACCGGGAGGGAATTGGGATGTACGGGGATGAACTGGTAGGAAACTGGGATGTACTGGAATGGAACGGGGATGTATTGGGATGTACAGGAACGGAACTGGAATGTACGGCGATGTATTGGCATGTACTGGGAGGAAACTGGGATTTACTGGGATGTACTGGGAGGAAACTGGGATATACTGGGAGGAAACTGGGATATACTGGGAGGCATTGGGAGGGAAGTGGGTGTCAACTGGGACATTCCAGTTTCCTCCCAGTACATCCCAGTTCCCTACCAGTGCAGCCCAGTACATCCCAGATCCCTCCCAGATCCCTCCCAGTACATCCCAGTTCCCTCACAGTACATCCCAGTTCCCTCCCAGTTCACACACAGTTCACTCCCAGTTCCATTCCAGTACATCCCAGTACATGCCAGTTGCCTCCCAGTTTCCTCTAAGTACATCCCAGTACTTCAAAGTTCCCTCCCAGTACATCCCAGTTCCCTCACAGTACATCCCAGTACTTCACAGTTCACTCCCACTACATCCCAGTACGTCCCAGTTCCCCCTTGGTACATAACACTTCCCTCCCAATACATCCAAGTTCCCTCCCAGTACATCCCAATCCCCTCCCAGTACATCCCAGTTCCCTGCCAGTATGTCCCAGTACATCCCAGTTCCCTCCCAGTACATACCAGTTCCCTCCCAGTACATACCAGTTACCTCCCACTACATCCCAGTTCCCTCCCAGTACATACCAGTTCCCTCCCAGTACATCCTGGTACATCCTGGTACATCCCAGTTCCCACCCAGTACATCCTACTACATACCAGTTCCCTCCCAGTTCACTCCCAGTACATCCCAGTACTTCACAGTTCCATCCCAGTACATCCCAGTACATCCCAGTACGCACCAGTTCCCCTCAGTACATAACACTTCCCTCCCAGTACATAACAGTACATCCCAGTGTCCTCACACTACGTCCCAGTTCCCTCCCAGTACATCCCAGTTACCTCCCAGTACATCCCAGTACATCCCAGTAGATCCTGGTACATCCCAAATCCCTGCTAGTTCCACCCGGTACAACCCAGTACAAGCCTGTACATCCTAGTTCCTTCACGGTACATCCCAGGACATCCCCGCACATTGTAGTGCCTCCCAGTACATCCCAGTTCCCTCCCAGTACTGGGAGGGACCTGGGATGTACTGGGAGGGACCTGGGATGTACTGGGAGGGAACTGGGACGTACTGGGAGGGACCTGGGATGTACTGGGAGGGACCTGGGATGTGCTGGGATGTAATGGGACGGAACTGGGATGTATTGGGAGGCACTGGGAAAGAAGTGGTAGCGAACCGGGAGGGAATTGGGATGTACGGGGATGAACTGGTAGGGAACTGGGATGTACTGGCATGGAACGGGGATGTATTGGGATGTACAGGAACGGAACTGGAATGTACTGGGATGTACTGGGAGCGAACTGGGATTTACTGGGATGTACTGGGAGGAAACTGGGATATACTGGGAGGAAACTGGGAGGGAAGTGGGTGTCAACTGGGACATTCCAGTTCCCTACCAGTGCATCCCAGTTCCCTACCAGTGCATCCCAGTCCGTCCCAGTTCCCTCCCAGTCCGTCCCAGATCCCTCCCAGTTCCATCCCAGTACATCATACTACATACCAGTTCCCTCCCAGTTCACTCCCAGTACACAACAGTTACCTCCCAGTACGTCCCAGTACATCCCAGTACGTCCCAGTACATCCCAGTTCCGTCCCTGTTTCCGACCAGTGCGTCCTAGTTCCCTCCCAGTACGTCCCAGTTCCCTCTTATTCCATTCCAGTTCCCTCCAGGATATCCCAGTACATCCCAGTTCCCTCCAGTACATCTCAGTTCTCTCCCATTTCCCTCCAAGTACATCCCAGTTCCCTCCCAGTTCACTACCAGTACATAACACTTCCCTCCCAGTACATCCCAGTACATCCCAGTAGATCCTGGTACATCCCAAATCCATGCCAGTTCCACCCGGTACAACCCAGTACAAGCCTGTACATCCTAGTTCCTCCACAGTACATCCCAGGGCATCCCCGCACATTGTAGTGCCTCCCAGTACATCCCAGCTCCCTCCCAGTACTGGGAGGGACCTGGGATGTACTGGGAGGGAACTGGGATGTACTGGGATGTAATGGGATGGAACAGGGATGTATTGGGAGGCACTGGGAAAGAAGTGGTAGTGAACCGGGAGGGAATTGGGATGTACGGGGATGAACTGGTAGGGAACTGGGATGTACTGGCATGGAACGGGGATGTATTGGGATGGACAGGAACAGAACTGGAATGTACAGCGATGTATTGGCATGTACTGGCAGCGAGCTGGGATTTACTGGGATGTACTGGGAGGAAACTGGGACGTACTGGGAGGGAACTGGGATGTACTGGGATGTAATGGGATGGAACTGGGATGTATTGGGAGGTACTGGGAAAGAAGTGGCAGTGAACCGGGAGGGACTGGGATGTACGGGGATGAACTGGTAGGAAACTGGGATGTACTGGCATGGAACGGGGATGTACTGGGATGTACTAGGAACGGAACTGGAATGTACTGCGATGTATTGGGATGTACTGGCAGCGAGCTGGGATTTACTGGGATGTACTGGGAGGAAACTGGGATATACTGGGAGGAAACTGGGATATACTGGGAGGCATTGGGAGGGAAGTGGGTGTCAACTGGGACATTCCAGTTTCCTCCCAGTACATCCCAGTTCCCTACCAGTGCAGCCCAGTACATCCCAGTTCCCTCCCAGTCCGTCCCAATCCCCTCCCAGTACATCCCAGTTCCCTGCCAGTATGTCCCAGTACATCCCAGTACCCTCCCAGTACATCCCAGTTCCCTCCCAGTTCCCTCCCACTACATCCCAGTACATCCCAGTTCCCTCCCAGTACATACCAGTTCCCTCCCAGTACATCCCAGTTCCTTCCCGGTACATCCCAGTTCCCACCCAGTACATCCTACTACATACCAGTTCCCTCCCAGTTCACTCCCAGTACATCCCAGTACTTCACAGTTCCCTCCCAGTACATCCCAGTACGTCCCAGTTCCCCTCAGTACATAACACTTCCCTCCCAGTACATACCAGTACATCCCAGTGTCCTCACAGTAAGTCCCAGTTCCCTCCCAGTACATCCCAGTTCCCTACCAGTACATCCCAGTTCCCTCCCTGTTCCTTCCCAGTACATAACAGTTACCTCCCAGTACATCCCAGTAGATCCTGGTACATCCCAAATCCCTGCCAGTTCCACCCGGTACAACCCAGTACAAGCCTGTACATCCTAGTTCCTCCACAGTACATCCCAGGGCATCCCCGCACATTGTAGTGCCTCCCAGTACATCCCAGTTCCCTCCCAGTACTGGGAGGGACCTGGGATGTACTGGGAGGGACCTGGGATGTACTGGGAGGGAACTGGGATGTAATGGGACGGAACTGGGATGTAATGGGACGGAACTGGGAAAGAAGTGGTAGTGAACCGGGAGGGAATTGGGATGTACGGGGATGAACTGGTAGGGAACTGGGACGTACTGGCATGGAACGGGGATGTATTGGGATGTACAGGAACAGAACTGGAATGTACAGCGATGTATTGGCATGTACTGGCAGCGAGCTGGATTTACTGGGATGTACTGGGAGGGAACTGGGACGTACTGGGAGGGAACTGGGATGTACTGGGATGTAATGGGACGGAACTGGGATGTATTGGGAGGCACTGGGAAAGAAGTGGTAGTGAACCGGGAGGGAATTGGGATGTACGGGGATGAACTGGTAGGAAACTGGGATGTACTGGCATGGAACGGGGATGTATTGGGATGTACAGGAACAGAACTGGAATGTACTGCGATGTACTGGGAGCAAACTGGGATATACAGGGAGGAAACTGGGATATACTGGGAGGCACTGGGAGGGAAGTGGGTGTCAACTGGGACATTCCAGTTTCCTCCCAGTACATCCCAGTTCCCTACCAGTGCAGCCCAGTACATCCCAGTTCCCTCCCAGTCCGTCCCAATCCCCTCCCAGTACATCCCAGTTCCCTGCCAGTATGTCCCAGTACATCCCAGTTCCCTCCCAGTACATACCAGTTCCCTCCCAGTACATCCTGGTACATCCCAGTTCCCACCCAGTACATCCTACTACATACCAGTTCCCTCCCAGTTCACTCCCAGTACATCCCAGTACTTCACAGTTCCCTCCCAGTACATCCCAGTACGTCCCAGTTCCCCTCAGTACATAACACTTCCCTCCCAGTACATACCAGTACATCCCAGTGTCCTCACAGTACGTCCCAGTTCCCTCCCAGTACATCCCAGTTCCCTCCCAGTACATCCCAGTTACCTCCCTGTTCCTTCCCAGTACATAACAGTTACCTCCCAGTACATCCCAGTAGATCCTGGTACATCCCAAATCCCTGCCAGTTCCACCCGGTACAACCCAGTACAAGCCTGTACATCCTAGTTCCTCCACAGTACATCCCAGGGCATCCCCGCACATTGTAGTGCCTCCCAGTACATCCAGATCCCTCCCAGTACATCCCAGATCCCTCCCAGTCTGTCCCAGTACGTCCCAGTACATCCCAGTTCCCTCACAGTACATCCCAGTTCCCTCACAGTTCACACACAGTTCACTCCCAGTTCCATTCCAGTACATCCCAGTACATGCCACTTTCCTCCAAGTAAATCCCAGTACCCTCCCACTACATTCAAGTTCCCTCCCACTTCCCTCTAAGTACATCCCAGTACTTCACAGTTCACTCCCAGTACATCCCAGTTCCCCCTCGGTACATAACAGTTCCCTCCCAGTACACCCCAGTACATCCCAGTTCCCTCCCAGTATGTCCCACTACATCCCAGTTCCCTCCCAGTCCATCCCAGTTCCCTCCCAGTAAATCCCAATTCCCAACACTTTCCACCCAGTACATCCCAGTTCCCTCCCAGTACATACCAGTTCCCTCTAAGTACATCCCAGTTCTTCACAGTTCCCTCCCAGTTCACTCCCAGTACACAACAGTTACCTCCCAGTACATCCCAGTACATCCCAGTAGATCCTGGTACATCCCAAATCCCTGCCAGTTCCACCCGGTACAACCCAGTACAAGCCTGTACATCCTAGTTCCTCCACGGTACATCCCAGGACATCCCCGCACATTGTAGTGCCTCCCAGTACATCCCAGCTCCCTCCCAGTACTGGGAGGGAACTGGGATGTACTGGGATGTAATGGGACGGAACTGGGATGTATTGGGAGGCACTGGGAAAGAAGTGGTAGTGAACCGGGAGGGAATTGGGATGTACGGGGATGAACTGGTAGGAAATTGGGATGTACTGGCATGGAACGGGGATGTATTGGGATGGACAGGAACGGAACTGGAATGTACTGCGATGTACTGGGAGCAAACTGGGATTTACTAGGATGTACTGGGAGGAAACTGGGATATACTGGGAGGAAACTGGGAGGAAAGTGGGTGTCAACTGGGACATTCCAGTTTCCTCCCAGTACATCCCAGTTCCCTACCAGTGCATCCCAGTCCGTCCCAGTTCCCTCCCAGTCCGTCCCAGTACATCCCAGTTCCCTCCCAGTTCACTCCCAGTACATAACAGTTACCTCCCAGTACATCCCAGTAGATCCTGGTACATCCCAAATCCCTGCCAGTTCCACCCGGTACAACCCAGTACAAGCCTGTACATCCTAGTTCCTCCACAGTACATCCCAGGGCATCCCCGCACATTGTAGTGCCTCCCAGTACATCCCAGTTCCCTCCCAGTACTGGGAGGGACCTGGGATGTACTGGGAGGGACCTGGGATTAACTGGGAGGGAACTGGGATGTACTGGGATGTAATGGGACGGAACTGGGATGTAATGGGACGGAACTGGGAAAGAAGTGGTAGTGAACCGGGAGGGAATTGGGATGTACGGGGATGAACTGGTAGGGAACTGGGATGTACTGGCATGGAACGGGGATGTATTGGGATGTACAGGAACAGAACTGGAATGTACAGCGATGTATTGGCATGTACTGGCAGCGAGCTGGGATTTACTGGGATGTACTGGGAGGAAACTGGGATATACTGGGAGGAAACTGGGATATACTGGGAGGCAATGAGAGGGAAGTGGGTGTCAACTGGGACATTCCAGTTTCCTCCCAGTACACCCCAGTTCCCTACCAGTGCAGCCCAGTACATCCCAGTTCCCTCCCAGTCCGTCCCAATCCCCTCCCAGTACATCCCAGTTCCCTGCCAGTATGTCCCAGTACATCCCAGTACCCTCCCAGTATGTCCCAGTTCCCTCCCAGTACATACCAGTACATCCTGGTACATCCCAGTTCCCACCCAGTACATCCTACCACATACCAGTTCCCTCCCAGTTCACTCCCAGTACATCCCAGTACTTCACAGTTCCATCCCAGTACATCCCAGTACGCACCGGTTCCCCTCTGTTCATAACACTTACCTCCCAGTACATAACAGTACATCCCAGTGTCCTCACAGTACGTCCCAGTTCCCTCCCAGTACATCCCAGTTCCCTACCAGTACGTCCCAGTTCCCTCCCAGTTCACTCCCAGTACATAACAGTTACCTCCCAGTACATCCCAGTACATCCCAGTAGATCCTGGTACATCCCAAATCCCTGCTAGTTCCACCCGGTACAACCCAGTACAAGCCTGTACATCCTAGTTCCTCCACAGTACATCCCAGGGCATCCCCGCACATTGTAGTGCCTCCCAGTACATCCCAGTTCCCTCCCAGTACTGGGAGGGACCTGGGATGTACTGGGAGGGAACTGGGACGTACTGGGAGGGAACTGGGATGTACTGGGATGTAATGGGACGGAACTGGGATGTATTGGGAGGCACTGGGAAAGAAGTGGTAGTGAACCGGGAGGGAATTGGGATGTACGGGGATGAACTGGTAGGAAACTGGGATGTACTGGCATGGAATGGGGATGTATTGGGATGTACAGGAACGGAACTGGAATGTACAGCGATGTATTGGGATGTACTGGGAGGAAACTGGGATTTACTGGGATGTACTGGGAGGAAACTGGGATATACTGGGAGGAAACTGGGATATACTGGGAGGCATTGGGAGGGAAGTGGGTGTCAACTGGGACATTCCAGTTTCCTCCCAGTACATCCCAGTTCCCTACCAGTGCAGCCCAGTACATCCCAGTTCCCTCCCAGTCCGTCCCAATCCCCTCCCAGTACATCCCAGTTCCCTGCCAGTATGTCCCAGTACATCCCAGTTCCCTCCCAGTACATACCAGTTCGCTCCCAGTACATCCCAGTTCCCTCCCAGTTCCCTCCCACTACATCCCAGTACATCCCAGTTCCCTCCCAGTACATCCCAGTTCCCTCCCAGTCCGTCCCAATCCCCTCCCAGTACATCCCAGTTCCCTGCCAGTATGTCCCAGTACATCCCAGTTCCCTCCCACTACATACCAGTTCCCTCCCAGTACATACCAGTTCCCTCCCAGTACATCCCAGTACATCCTGGTACATCCCAGTTCCCACCCAGTACATCCTACCACATACCAGTTCCCTCCCAGTTCACTCCCAGTACATCCCAGTACTTCACAGTTCCATCCCAGTACATCCCAGTACGCACCGGTTCCCCTCTGTACATAACACTTCCCTCCCAGTACATAACAGTACATCCCAGTGTCCTCACAGTAGGTCCCAGTTCCCTCCCAGTACATCCCAGTTCTCTACCAGTACGTCCCAGTTCCCTCCCAGTTCACTCCCAGTACATAACAGTTACCTCCCAGTACATCCCAGTACATCCCAGTAGATCCTGGTACATCCCAAATCCCTGCTAGTTCCACCCGGTACAACCCAGTACAAGCCTGTACATCCTAGTTCCTCCACAGTACATCCCAGGGCATCCCCGCACATTGTAGTGCCTCCCAGTACATCCCAGTTCCCTCCCAGTACTGGGAGGGACCTGGGATGTACTGGGAGGGAACTGGGACGTACTGGGAGGGAACTGGGATGTACTGGGATGTAATGGGACGGAACTGGGATGTATTGGGAGGCACTGGGAAAGAAGTGGTAGTGAACCGGGAGGGAATTGGGATGTACGGGGATGAACTGGTAGGAAACTGGGATGTACTGGCATGGAACGGGGATGTATTGGGATGGACAGGAACAGAACTGGAATGTACAGCGATGTATTGGCATGTACTGGCAGCGAGCTGGGATTTACTGGGATGTACTGGGAGGAAACTGGGATATACTGGGAGGAAACTGGGATATACTGGGAGGCATTGGGAGGGAAGTGGGTGTCAACTGGGACATTCCAGTTTCCTCCCAGTACATCCCAGTTCCCTACCAGTGCAGCCCAGTACATCCCAGTTCCCTCCCAGTCCGTCCCAATCCCCTCCCAGTACATCCCAGTTCCCTGCCAGTATGTCCCAGTACATCCCAGTTCCCTCCCAGTACATACCAGTTCCCTCCCAGTACATCCCAGTTTCCTCCCAGTTCCCTCCCACTACATCCCAGTACATCCCAGTTCCCTCCCAGTACATACCAGTTCCCTCCCAGTACATCCCAGTTCCCTCCCGGTACATCCCAGTTCCCACCCAGTACATCCTACTACATACCAGTTCCCTCCCAGTTCACTCCCAGTACATCCCAGTACTTCACAGTTCCCTCCCAGTACATCCCAGTACGTCCCAGTTCCCCTCAGTACATAACACTTCCCTCCCAGTACATACCAGTACATCCCAGTGTCCTCACAGTACGTCCCAGTTCCCTCCCAGTACATCCCAGTTCCATCCCAGTACATCCCAGTTACCTCCCTGTTCCTTCCCAGTACATAACAGTTACCTCCCAGTACATCCCAGTAGATCCTGGTACATCCCAAATCCCTGCCAGTTCCACCCAGTACAACCCAGTACAAGCCTGTACATCCTAGTTCCTCCACAGTACATCCCAGGGCATCCCCGCACATTGTAGTGCCTCCCAGTACATCCCAGTTCCCTCCCAGTACTGGGAGGGACCTGGGATGTACTGGGAGGGAACTGGGATGTACTGGGAGGGACCTGGGATGTACTGGGATGTAATGGGACGGAACTGGGATGTAATGGGACGGAACTGGGAAAGAAGTGGTAGTGAACCGGGAGGGAATTGGGATGTACGGGGATGAACTGGTAGGGAACTGGGATGTACTGGCATGGAATGGGGATGTATTGGGATGTACAGGAACGGAACTGGAATGTACTGCGATGTACTGGGATGTACTGGGAGCAAACTGGGATTTACTGGGATGTACTGGGAGGAAACTGGGATATACTGGGAGGCACTGGGAGGGAAGTGGGTGTCAACTGGGACATTCCAGTTTCCTCCCAGTACATCCCAGTTCCCTCCCAGTAAATCCCAGTTCCCAACACTTTCCACCCAGTACATCCCAGTTCCCTCTCAGTACATCCCAGTTCCCTCTAAGTACATCCCAGTACTTCACAGTTCCCTCCCAGTTCACTCCCAGTACACAACAGTTACCTCCCAGTACATCCCAGTACATCCTAGTAGATACTAGGACATTTCAAATCCCTGCCAGTTCCACCCGGTACAACCGAGTACAAGCCTGTACATCCTAGTTCCTCCACAGTACATCCCTGTGCATCCCCGCACATTGTAGTGCCTTCCAGTACATCCCAGGTCCCTCCCAGTTCACTCCCAGTACACAACAGTTACCTCCCAGTACATCCCAGTACATCCCAGTAGATCCTGGTACATCCCAAATCCCTGCCAGTTCCACCCGGTACAACCCAGTACAAGCCTGTACATCCTAGTTCCTCCACGGTACATCCCAGGGCATCCCCGCACATTGTAGTGCCTCCCAGTACATCCCAGCTCCCTCCCAGTACTGGGAGGGAACTGGGACGTACTGGGAGGGAACTGGGATGTACTGGGATGTAATGGGACGGAACTGGGATGTATTGGGAGGCACTGGGAAAGAAGTGGTAGTGAACCGGGAGGGAATTGGGATGTACGGGGATGAACTGGTAGGAAACTGGGATGTACTGGCATGGAACGGGGATGTATTGGGATGTACAGGAACGGAACTGGAATGTACTGCGATGTACTGGGATGTACTGGGAGCGAACTGGGATTTACTGGGATGTACTGGGAGGAAACTGGGATATACTGGGAGGAAACTGGGATATACTGGGAGGCATTGGGAGGGAAGTGGGTGTCAACTGGGACATTCCAGTTTCCTCCCAGTACATCCCAGTTCCCTACCAGTGCAGCCCAGTACATCCCAGTTCCCTCCCAGTCCGTCCCAATCCCCTCCCAGTACATCCCAGTTCCCTGCCAGTATGTCCCAGTTCCCTCCCAGTACATACCAGTTCCCTCCCAGTACATCCCAGTACATCCTGGTACATCCCAGTTCCCACCCAGTACATCCTACTACATACCAGTTCCCTCCCAGTTCACTCCCAGTACATCCCAGTACTTCACAGTTCCCTCCCAGTACATCCCAGTACGTCCCAGTTCCCCTCAGTACATAACACTTCCCTCCCAGTACATACCAGTACATCCAGTGTCTCACAGTACGTCCCAGTTCCCTCCCAGTACATCCCAGTTCCCTACCAGTACATCCCAGTTCCCTCCCTGTTCCTTCCCAGTACATAACAGTTACCTCCAGTACATCCCAGTAGATCCTGGTACATCCAAATCCCTGCCAGTTCCACCCGGTACAACCCAGTACAAGCCTGTACATCCTAGTTCCTCCACAGTACATCCCAGGGCATCCTGGTACATCCCAGTTCCCACCCAGTACATCCTACTACATACCAGTTCCCTCCCAGTTCACTCCAGTACATCCCAGTACTTCACAGTTCCATCCCAGTACATCCCAGTACGCACCAGTTCCCCTCAGTACATAACACTTCCCTCCCAGTACATAACAGTACATCCCAGTGTCCTCACAGTACGTCCAGTTCCCTCACAGTACATCCCAGTTCCCTACCAGTACGTCCCAGTTCCCTCCCAGTTCACTCCCAGTACATAACAGTTACCTCCCAGTACATCCCAGTACATCCCAGTAGATCCTGGTACATCCCAAATCCCTGCCAGTTCCACCCGGTACAACCCAGTACAAGCCTGTACATCCTAGTTCCTCCACAGTACATCCCAGGGCATCCCCGCACATTGTAGTGCCTCCCAGTACATCCCAGTTCCCTCCCAGTACTGGGAGGGACCTGGGATGTACTGGGAGGGAACTGGGACGTACTGGGAGGGAACTGGGATGTACTGGGATGTAATGGACGGAACTGGGATGTATTGGGAGGCACTGGGAAAGAAGTGGTAGTGAACCGGGAGGGAATTGGGATGTACGGGATGAACTGGTAGGAAACTGGGATGTACTGGCATGGAACGGGGATGTATTGGATGTACAGGAACGGAACTGGAATGTACTGCGATGTACTGGGATGTACTGGCAGCGAGCTGGGATTTACTGGGATGTACTGGAGGAAACTGGGATATACTGGGAGGAAACTGGGATATACTGGGAGGAAACTGGGATATACTGGGAGGCATTGGGAGGGAAGTGGGTGTCAACTGGGACATTCCAGTTTCCTCCCAGTACATCCAGTTCCCTACCAGTGCAGCCCAGTACATCCCAGTTCCCTCCCAGTCCGTCCCAATCCCCTCCCAGTACATCCCAGTTCCCACCCAGTACATCCTACTACATACCAGTTCCCTCCCAGTTCACTCCCAGTACATCCCAGTACTTCACAGTTACCTCCCAGTACATCCCAGTAGATCCTGGTACATCCCAAATCCCTGCCAGTTCCACCCGGTACAACCCAGTACAAGCCTGTACATCCTAGTGCCTCCACAGTACATCCCAGGGCATCCCCGCACATTGTAGTGCCTCCCAGTACAGTAATCCCAGGTCCCTCCCAGTACTGGGAGGGAACTGGGATGTACTGGGAGGGAACTGGGATGTACTGGGAGGGAACTGGGATGTACTGGGATGTAATGGGACGGAACTGGGATGTAATGGGACGGAACTGGGAAAGAAGTGGTAGTGAACCGGGAGGGAACTGGAATGTACGGGGATGAACTGGTTGGGAACTGGGATGTACTGGCATGGAACGGGGATGTATTGGGATGTACAGGAACGGAACTGGAATGTACTGCGATGTACTGGGATGTACTGGGAGCAAACTGGGATTTACTGGGATGTACTGGGAGGAAACTGGGATATACTGGGAGGCACTGGGAGGGAAGTGGGTGTCAACTGGGACATTCCAGTTTCCTCCCAGTACATCCCAGTTCCCTACCAGTGCATCCCAGTACATCCCAGGTACATCCCAGTTCCCTCCCAGTCCGTCCCAGTACATCCCAGTACATCCCAGTTCCCTCACAGTACATCCCAGTTCCCTCACAGTTCACACACAGTTCACTCCCAGTTCACACACAGTTCACTCCCAGTTCCATTCCAGTACATCCCAGTACATGCCACTTTCCTCCAAGTAAACCCCAGTTCCCTCCCACTACATCCAAGTTCCCTCCCACTTCCCTCTAAGTACATCCCAGTACTTCACAGTTCACTCCCAGTACATCCCAGTTCCCCCTCGGTACATAACAGTTCCCTCCCAGTACACCCCAGTACATCCCAGTTCCCTCCCAGTATGTCCCACTACATCCCAGTTCCCTCCCAGTCCATCCCAGTTCCCTCCCAGTCCATCCCAATTCCCAACACTTTCCACCCAGTACATCCCAGTTCCCTCCCAGTACATCCCAGTTCCCTCTAAGTACATCCCAGTACTTCACAGTTCCCTCCCAGCACGTCCCAGTACGTCCCAGTTCCCCTCAGTACATAACACTTCCCTCCCAGTACATAACAGTACATCCCAGTGTCCTCACAGTACATCCCAGTTCCCTCCCAGTACATCCCAGTTCTCTCCCAGTTCACTCCCAGTACACAACAGTTACCTCCCAGTACATCCCAGTACATCCCAGTAGATCCTGGTACATCCCAAATCCCTGCCAGTTCCACCCGGTACAACCCAGTACAAGCCTGTACATCCTAGTTCCTCCACAGTACATCCCAGGGCATCCCCGCACATTGTAGTGCCTCCCAGTACATCCCAGCTCCCTCCCAGTACTGGGAGGGACCTGGGATGTACTGGGAGGGAACTGGGACGTACTGGGAGGGAACTGGGATGTACTGGGATGTAATGGGACGGAACTGGGATGTATTGGGAGGCACTGGGAAAGAAGTGGTAGTGAACCGGGAGGGAATTGGGATGTACGGGGATGAACTGGTAGGGAACTGGGATGTACTGGCATGGAACGGGGATGTATTGGGATGGACAGGAACAGAACTGGAATGTACAGCGATGTATTGGCATGTACTGGCAGCGAGCTGGGATTTACTGGGATGTACTGGGAGGAAACTGGGATATACTGGGAGGAAACTGGGATATACTGGGAGGCATTGGGAGGGAAGTGGGTGTCAACTGGGACATTCCAGTTTCCTCCCAGTACATCCCAGTTCCCTACCAGTGCAGCCCAGTACATCCCAGTTCCCTCCCAGTCCGTCCCAATCCCCTCCCAGTACATCCCAGTTCCCTCCCAGTAAATCCCAGTTCCCTCCCAGTACATCCTGGTACATCCCAGTTCCCACCCAGTACATCCTACTACATACCAGTTCCCTCCCAGTTCACTCCCAGTACATCCCAGTACTTCACAGTTCCCTCCCAGTACATCCCAGTACGTCCCAGTTCCCCTCAGTACATAACACTTCCCTCCCAGTACATAACAGTACATCCCAGTGTCCTCACAGTACGTCCCAGTTCCCTCACAGTACATCCCAGTTTCCTCCCAGTACATCCCAGTTCCCTCCCTGTTCCTTCCCAGTACATAACAGTTACCTCCCAGTAGATCCTGGTACATCCCAAATCCCTGCCAGTTCCACCCGGTACAACCCAGTACAAGCCTGTACATCCTAGTTCCTCCACAGTACATCCCAGGGCATCCCCGCACATTGTAGTGCCTCCCAGTACATCCCAGATCCCTCCCAGTACATCCCAGATCCCTCCCAGTCTGTCCCAGTACGTCCCAGTACATCCCAGTTCCCTCACAGTACATCCCAGTTCCCTCACAGTTCACACACAGTTCACTCCCAGTTCACACACAGTTCACTCCCAGTTCCATTCCAGTACAGCCCAGTACATGCCACTTTCCTCCAAGTAAATCCCAGTACCCTCCCACTACATTCAAGTTCCCTCCCACTTCCACCTAAGTACATCCCAGTACTTCACAGTTCACTCCCAGTACGTCCCAGTTCCCCCTCGGAACATAACAATTCCCTCCCAGTACACCCCAGTACATCCCAGTTCCCTCCCAGTATGTCCCACTACATCCCAGTTCCCTCCCAGTCCATCCCAGTTCCCTCCCAGTAAATCCCAATTCCCAACACTTTCCACCCAGTACATCCCAGTTCCCTCCCAGTACATCCCAGTTCCCTCTAAGTACATCCCAGTACTTCACAGTTCCCTCACAGTTCACTCCCAGTACACAACAGTTACCTCCCAGTACATCCCAGTACATCCTAGTAGATACTAGGACATTTCAAATCCCTGCCAGTTCCACCTGGTACAACCGAGTACAAGCCTGTACATCCTAGTTCCTCCACAGTACATCCCTGTGCATCTCCGCACATTGTAGTGCCTTCCAGTACATCCCAGGTCCCTCCCAGTACACAACAGTTACCTCCCAGTACATCCCAGTAGATCCTGGTACATCAAAAATCCCTGCCAGCTCCACCCGGTACAACCCAGTACAAGCCTGTACATCCTAGTTCCTCCACAGTACATCCCAGGACATCCCCGCACATTGTAGTGCCTCCCAGTACATCCCAGCTCCCTCCCAGTACTGGGAGGGAACTGGGATGTACTGGGAGGGAACTGGGATGTACTGGGATGTAATGGGACGGAACTGGGATGTATTGGGAGGCACTGGGAAAGAAGTGGTAGTGAACCGGGAGGGAATTGGGATGTACGGGGATGAACTGGTAGGGAACTGGGATGTACTGGCATGGAACGGCGATGTATTGGGATGGACAGGAACGGAACTGGAATGTACGGCGATGTATTGGCATGTACTGGCAGCGAGCTGGATTTACTGGGATGTACTGGGAGGAAACTGGGATATACTGGGAGGAAACTGGGATATACTGGGAGGAAACTGGGAGGGAAGTGGGTGTCAACTGCGACATTCCAGTTTCCTCCCAGTACATCCCAGTTCCCTACCAGTGCAGCCCAGTACATCCCAGATCCCTCCCAGTCCCTCCCAGTACATCCCAGTTCCCTGCCAGTATGTCCCAGTACATCCCAGTTCCCTCCCAGTACATACCAGTTCCCTCCCAGTACATCCCAGTTCCCTCCCAGTTCCCTCCCACTACATCCCAGTACATCCCAGTTCCCTCCCAGTACATACCAGTTCCCTCCTAGTACATCCCAGTACATCCTGGTACATCCCAGTTCCCACCCAGTACATCCTACTACATACCAGTTCCCTCCCAGTTGACTCCCAGTACATCCCAGTACTTCACAGTTCCCTCCCAGTACATCCCAGTACGTCCCAGTTCCCCTCAGTACATAACACTTCCCTCCCAGTACGTAACAGTGCATCCCAGTGTCCTCACAGTACGTCCCAGTTCCCTCCCAGTACATCCCAGTTCCCTCCCAGTTCCTTCCGAGTACATAACAGTTACCTCCCAGTACATCCCAGTACATCCTAGTAGATCCTGGTACATCCCAAATCCCTGCCAGTTCCACCTGGCACAACCCAGTACAAGCCTGTACATCCTAGTTCCTCCACGGTACATCCCAGGGCATCCCCGCACATTGTAGTGCCTCCCAGTACATCCCAGCTCCCTCCCAGTACTGGGAGGGAACTGGGACCTACTGGGAGGGAACTGGGACGTACTGGCATGGAACGGGGATGTATTGGGATGTACAGGAACGGAACTGGAATGTACGGCGATGTATTGGGATGTACTGGGAGCGAACTGGGATTTACTGGGATGTACTGGGAGGAAACTGGGATATACTGGGAGGAAACTGGGATATACTGGGAGGAAACTGGGATTTACTGGGAGGAAACTGGGATATACTGGGAGGAAACTGGGATATACTGGGAGGCATTGGGAGGGAAGTGGGTGTCAACTGGGACATTCCAGTTTCCTCCCAGTACATCCCAGTTCCCTACCAGTGCAGCCCAGTACATCCCAGATCCCTCCCAGTCCCTCCCAGTACATCCCAGTTCCCTCACAGTACATCCCAGTTCCCTCACAGTTCACACACAGTTCCCTCCCAGTTCACACACAGTTCCCTCCCAGTTCACACACAGTTCCCTCCCAGTTCCATTCCAGTACATCCCAGTACATGCCTGTTGCCTCCCAGTTTCCTCTAAGTACATCCCAGTACTTCAAAGTTCCCTCCCAGTACATCCCAGTTCCCTCTAAGTACATCCCAGTACTTCACAGTTCACTCCCACTACATCCCAGTACGTCCCAGTTCCCCCTTGGTACATAACACTTCCCTCCCAATACATCCAAGTTCCCTCCCAGTACATCCCAATCCCCTCCCAGTACATCCCAGTTCCCTCCCAGTATGTCCCAGTACATCCCAGTTCCCTCCCAGTTCCCTCCCACTACATACCAGTTCCCTCCCAGTAAATCCCAGTTCCCTCCCAGTTCCCTCCCACTACATCCCAGTTCCCTCCCAGTACATACCAGTTCCCTCCCAGTACATCCTGGTACATCCCAGTTCCCACCCAGTACATCCTACTACATACCAGTTCCCTCCCAGTTCACTCCCAGTACATCCCAGTACTTCACAGTTCCATCCCAGTACATCCCAGTACGCACCAGTTCCCCTCTGTACATAACACTTCCCTCCCAGTACATAACAGTACATCCCAGTGTCCTCACAGTACGTCCCAGTTCCCTCCCAGTACATCCCAGTTCCCTACCAGTACGTCCCAGTTCCCTCCCAGTTCACTCCCAGTACATAACAGTTACCTCCCAGTACATCCCAGTACATCCCAGTAGATCCTGGTACATCCCAAATCCCTGCTAGTTCCACCCGGTACAACCCAGTACAAGCCTGTACATCCTAGTTCCTCCACAGTACATCCCAGGGCATCCCCGCACATTGTAGTGCCTCCCAGTACATCCCAGCTCCCTCCCAGTACTGGGAGGGACCTGGGATGTACTGGGAGGGAACTGGGATGTGCTGGGATGTAATGGGACGGATCTGGGATGTATTGGGAGGCACTGGGAAAGAAGTGGTAGTGAACCGGGAGGGAATTGGGATGTACGGGGATGAACTAGTAGGGAACTGGGACGTACTGGCATGGAACGGGGATGTATTGGGATGTACAGGAACGGAACTGGAATGTACGGCGATGTATTGGGATGTACTGGGAGCGAACTGGGATTTACTGGGATGTACTGGGAGGAAACTGGGATTTACTGGGAGGAAACTGGGATATACTGGGAGGAAACTGGGATATACTGGGAGGAAACTGGGATATACTGGGAGGAAACTGGGATATACTGGGAGGAAACTGGGATATACTGGGAGGAAACTGGGAGGGAAGTGGGTGTCAACTGGGACATTCCAGTGTCCTCCCAGTACATCCCAGTTCCCTACCAGTGCAGCCCAGTACATCCCAGATCCCTCCCAGTCCCTCCCAGTACATCCCAGTACCCTCACAGTACATCCCAGTTCCCTCCCAGTTCACACACAGTTCACTCCCAGTTCCATTCCAGTACGTCCCACTACATCCCAGTTGCCTCCCAGTTTCCTCTAAGTACATCCCAGTACTTCAAAGTTCCCTCCCAGTACATCCCAGTTCCCTCTAAGTACATCCCAGTACTTCACAGTTCACTCCCACTACATCCCAGTACGTCCCAGTTCCCCCTTGGTACATAACACTTCCCTCCCACTACATCCAAGTTCCCTCCCAGTACATCCCAGTACATCCTGGTACATCCCAGTTCCCACCCAGTACATCCTACTACATACCAGTTCCCTCCCAGTTCACTCCCAGTACATCCCAGTACTTCACAGTTCCCTCCCAGTACATCCCAGTACATCCCAGTTCCCCTCAGTACATAACACTTCCCTCCCAGTACATCCCAGTTCCCTACCAGTACGTCCCAGTTCCCTCCCTGTTCCTTCCCAGTACATAACAGTTACCTCCCAGTACATCCCAGTACATCCTAGTAGATCCTGGTACATCCCAAATTCCTGCCAGTTCCACCCGGTACAACCCAGTACAAGCCTGTACATCCTAGTTCCTCCACAGTACATCCCAGGGCATCCCCGCACATTGTAGTGCCTCCCAGTACATCCCAGATCCCTCCCAGTACTGGGAGGGACCTGGGATGTACTGGGAGGGAACTGGGATGTACTGGGATGTAATGGGACGGATCTGGGATGTATTGGGACGGAACTGGGAAAGAAGTGGTAGTGAACCGGGAGGGAATTGGGATGTACGGGGATGAACTGGTAGGAAACTGGGATGTACTGGCATGGAACGGGGATGTATTGGGATGGACAGGAACGGAACTGGAATGTACGGCGATGTATTGGGATGTACTGGGAGCGAACTGGGATTTACTGGGATATACTGGGAGGAAACTGGGATTTACTGGGAGGAAACTGGGATTTACTGGGAGGAAATTGGGAGGGAAGTGGGTGTCAACTGGGACATTCCAGTGTCCTCCCAGTACATCCCAGTTCCCTACCAGTGCAGCCCAGTCCCTCCCAGATCCCTCCCAGTCCCTCCCAGTACCCTCACAGTACATCCCAGTTCCCTCCCAGTTCACACACAGTTCACTCCCAGTTCCATTCCAGTACGTCCCACTACATCCCAGTTGCCTCCCAGTTTCCTCTAAGTACATCCCAGTACTTCAAAGTTCCCTCCCAGTACATCCCAGTTCCCTCTAAGTACATCCCAGTACTTCACAGTTCACTCCACCTACATCCCAGTACGTCCCAGTTCCCCCTTGGTACATAATACTTCCCTCCCAATACATCCAAGTTCCCTCCCAGTACATCCCAATCCCCTCCCAGTACATCCCAGTTCCCTGCCAGTATGTCCCCAGTACATCCCAGTTCCCTCCCAGTACATACCAGTTCCCTCCCAGTACATCCCAGTACATCCCAGTTCCCTCCCAGTACATACCAGTTCCCTCCCAGTACATACCAGTACATCCTGGTACATCCCAGTTCCCACCCAGTACATCCTACTACATACCAGTTCCCTCCCAGTTCACTCCCAGTACATCCCAGTACTTCACAGTTCCCTCCCAGTACATCCCAGTACGTCCCAGTTCCCCTCAGTACATAACACTTCCCTCCCAGTACATAACAGTACGTCCCAGTTCCCTCACAGTACGTTCCAGTTCCCTACCAGTACATCCCAGTTCCCTCCCTGTTCCTTCCCAGTACATAACAGTTACCTCCCAGTACATCCCAGTACATCCTGGTACATCCCAAATCCCTGCCAGTTCCACCCGGTACAACCCAGTACAAGCCTGTACATCCTAGTGCCTCCACAGTACATCCCAGGGCATCCCCGCACATTGTAGTGCCTCCCAGTACATCCCAGTTCCCTCCCAGTACAACCCAGTAGATCCTGGTACGTCCCCGTTCCCCGCACTGTACGTCCCCGTTCCCCGCACTGTACGTCCCCGTTCCCCGCACTGTACTGGGAGGACAACCGAGCCTGCGCAGTGACTGACATAGGGAACGAGCAAGTTTGTACCCATCACTAGACAAGACAATAATGACTATGTATGAGTATGTGAAATTTCATCTATAAATTGTACGGGAAAGGTGCGTGAGGTACGCACGCCAGGAGGAGCGATCCCCCGTGCATCCGGCGCCGCGAATAAAGAATGCCTGCTCTTTAATACTAAATTGGTGTTGAGGAGTCGTTTCCGATTTTAACGCGTTTTTCGGTAACACAGGGAGTCAGATCAAGAGAGCCAGAGAACAACAAAACACCGACAGGCTACAGGACAGAGCAGGAGGAATAAAAAAAAAAAAAACGGAGCCAGAGCCAGGCAGAGAGAGGCGGAGAAAGAAAAAGGAGCCACAGGCTACAGGACAGAGAGAGGGGAGGACTGAAAAGACGGGGAGGCAGGGAGCCACTCAGAGCGAGACGGAGAAAGAAGGTGCGGGGGGGGGCGCAAAAAAAAATAATTTTGCAGCAGGTAAGGAAAGAGAGGGGGCCGGGGGAGAGACAGGGAGGGCCCAGGACGCACAAGAGAGGCAACGGGGCCCCAGTGGCCCAGGACTCACCGCGACTCTCGCTCTCAGCGCTGCTGGCACAATTTAGCCGTTCAGATGCTTCTTTCCCCTCCTCTCCTCCCTGCCTCTTCTGCAGCTCCACACTCTAGGCCGTCCTCCACCTGAAGAGAATACGTGGGTGTCTTACAGCTCTTACCAGATGAGGCTTCCTAGGCACGTAGCCTAGCTCGCTCGTGCACTACACGCCCGTACCCAACTCCGGGTTACGCGTACAGACCCTACGGTGCACGTTGGTGGCCTGGCCCGCTGCGGGCTATGAAGGGGGATCCTTCCTCCCCCACCTGCATGGACAGGCTCTCTCTTGCCTGCGGCAGGAAGGCAGCTGGCGGCCAGAGCACCTTCAGTTTCTTCTTCTTTACCTTTCGTTGGCATCTCCAGCTTCAGCCGAGGCAGCTCCTGTCCGCAGCCGGGAAGGGCTTTGTCTATCCCTTTTCGGCCCTGCGCTGCGAGGACGGCGAGGACGGGCAGAGAGAAGCCACGCGAGCCTGAGACGGCCGCAGGCAACGGCATCCCCGGGGGAAGGACAGACAACCACGTCCTCAGCACGGTCTCTGGGAGAGGGAAAGAAGAAACAGCGACCGTCATTACCATCGATCGACCCTGGCCAAAGCCTCTCCTTCCGCAGGGGCTTCTGGACACACCGCTCCCTCCCCACGCTACTGCTAAGGGCCCCTGCGCCAAGGGGGAATCCAGTGCGCTTGAGGGACGGCTTGCTGCCTTCACGACAGGGCCTGGGGGCGGCCTAAGGCTATGCAGCACGCTTATGGGGAGGTGCCGGAGCTGGGGGCAGGCGCACGGGGCAAGGGGGGCCAGGGGAGGCTGAGCGGGACCTCCGGTGGGCCGGGGAGGCGGCCATCATCTGCGCCCTGGGCACGGGGAAAAGGTCATCGTCCTCCTCCTTTCCCTCTTCCCTTCTGTCAGCTCCCGGGGAACTCACCGCTTCTCGGGAAGCGGCCGCACCCGCAAGCCCCCAGTAATCAACACGAATCCAACCCCAAAAATACACCTCGCGTACCGTACGCGCCACGGCCGCCCGGCACCCGAGCGCCGGAAGACCGCGCCTCCCGCCATGCCCGGCGAACCACGTGACAGGGCCGGCAGCCACTGCGCCAGGAATACAGCTCCCGGCATGCTCTGCGGCACAACCCGGCCGCCCGGCAGCCGCAAGGACTACAGCTCCCGGCATGCTCTGCGGCACAACCCGGCCGCCCGGCGGCCGGTTTGATGCGGAGCCACCCAGCATCCCCTGCGAGCACAGCTGCAGGCGCAACAGCAGTTACGCAGCCACAACTAGGCACTAAACAAAGGCTTTCCAACACTGGAGGTCTAGAACAGGTAGACATTAGCGCAGAAGCACAAGGGGCTCCGTCACCCTGCACAAATCTCCCCGTGCCTACACACGCACACGTTCAGAAGTTAGTTATCAGAAAACGCCCGACTCAGCCATTTGCCACAGTCACGAGACTCACGACATGATAACACGACATGACACGCGAGGTGGGCTCAGAGTTTTAAGGCAAGAAATACCTCCCACGCCCCCCACCCGAGATCTTTCAGGGTCCACACCTGCCATCGCCCCGCACCAAACCTACCCGGCCAAAGGCTTTCAGGTGGCCCGAAACACTGTACACAGAAAATAACCAGGGACAGACCTGCATTGTTCGGAAGCGAACGATGCCCGACCGGGGCTCCTCTGCGGGGCACGGAGTCCCCCGGCCCCGCCCGGAGACACACACCCGCCCCCCGCTGCCCGAACTCACCCACCAGCGCTCTCCGGCCCCCGGACACGGCCGCGCTGCTCTCTCAGGCGGCTGCCGCAGGCGAGGCTCGGGCACCGCCAGGCCTCCAGGCGTCCCGAGGGGCTGCCGGCCACCGCAGGGGATGGCTGCCGGCGGCCGGACCGCCGCGGCGCTCCCCGCCCAGCTCCGAGCAGGCTCCGCCGGCCGCGGGCTTCCCACGCCGGGCCGCAGAGGGGCCCCGGCACCGCACAGGGACGCCTCGCGACCCGGCCGCCACACGCACCGGCCCTTCGGCCTCCACACGCACCGCTCCCCGCCCCCCGCTCCGACGCGCCGCGCACGCGCCACCGGAAGCCCGAGCCCCGCGGGGCGGCCCTTAAAGGGCGGCCGGAAGGAACGGCCCCCACCGGCCCCGCCACCGCGCCCAGCCGGGTGAGCGCCAGCGCCCCCTGCTGGCCGGGCCGCGCTCAGCTCGCGAGGGCGCCGAGGGCCGGGCGGGGCGGGACGCGCCGGCTCGGGGCCAGCGCCTTCTCGGAGCGAGCGGGAAACCCCTGCGGGCCCCGGTCACGGCCGGGCACAGCCGCGCGCCCTCCGAGAGCTGCTGAACGCGGCTGCCGCTCGTGACACATACCGAGCCGTCTGCGACGGGAGCGGGCAGAGGAGGAAGGGGCCGGCGGCCGCGGCGCCCTTGCCCCAGGCGGGGGGGGGGGGCTGGGGCCCGGGGGGCCGCCCCCCTCCTCACAGTTCCCTCACAGTTCCCTCACAGTTCCCTCACAGTTCCCTCACAGTTCCCTCACAGTTCCCTCACAGTTCATCCCATGGACAGAACCGGGACCTACTGTGAGGCACTGGGAAAGAAGTGGGAGGAAGCCAGGACAGACCAATATAGCCCAGTATGGACTAGACCAATATAGCCCAGTATGGGACTGGAGGGAACTGCGAGGGAACCGCGAGAGAACCCCACAGAACAAACCATGGGGCACGAGAAGGCAGAGAATTAAGAATTAGGGACAGGGAGCCAGAAAAAAAAAAGAAAAAAACCAAAGGGAGACAGAGAGCAAAAGGAATCGCAATGCGTACGGAGAGAAGAGAGAAACAATTCTAGCATAGGGTCACGGGGGAGCCAGGGACAGCAAGATGGAGAAAGGACAGAAGCTACAGGCTACAGGGCAGAGAGGGAAGAATTAATGAATAGACACAGAGAGATGGGCAGAAAGACATGGAGAAAGGCTAAAGATCACACGGCCTACAGGGAAGAGAGAAGAGAGGGAGGAATTTTAAAAACAGGGGCAAGAAGCCAGAGAGAGGGAGAGAGAAGCAACAATAAAATGGGGACAAGCCACAGGGCAGCGAGGAGGGAATCAATGAATAAGAACACGAGACCAAAGAGAACACAATGTAGAATGGAAAAAAGGAACAGCGGCCTACAGGGAAGGAGGAATTAAAGATCAGGGACTGGGAGGCAGACAGAGACACATGAAGAAACAAGTGGAAAAAAAAAAAAAAACACAAACCAACAGCAATGGGCTACAAAGACAGAGAGGGAGGAAATGAGGAAATAAAACATCGCAGCAAGGAGCTGGACAGAGAGAGATGAGGACAAACAAATAGCACGGGTCCACGTGACAGAGAACGTGGAATTAGAACACAGAGAGAGGGAGCCGGACAGAGAGAGAGGCCGAGAGAAACATCTAGACAGGCTACAGCGGGCAGAGGCAGGAATTAAAACCTAGGGACAGGGAGCTGGACAGAGAGAGATGGAGGTCACAGGGAACAGCGGTGGCTGCAGGAAGAACAGGAATTCATGAATAGGGCAAGGGAGCTGGACAGAGAAGAACTCAGAAAGGCAAGAACAGTAGCAGGGTACAGAGCAGAGAAGACAAATTAAAAAGCACGGGGGGAGCGTTGAGGCAGACAGAGAGAGATTAAGAAAAAAGTCACGGGCTACGTGGCAAAGCAGGAGGAATTCAGAAACGAGGATGGGAACCAAGGGAGAGTGTGCTGGTGAAGGATAACGGGCATTAAAAGTGAGGGACGGGGAGCTGGGAAAAGCGAGGCAGAGAAAAACAGAATCACAGAGAGAATCACACAAAGCCAAAAAAGAAGAAACTGAACAACAGGAACAGGTGTAACCAAAGCGATGAAATCAACCAACCAGAGACGGTGTTCCATTACGGGAACATGGAGCGTACCAATCAGCGCACCTGTCGATCTGCATTTTAGTCCCTAGGCGATCGTTAATGTCAGCAGAACAACAGACAACATGCTTCTGTCAGAAAAGGATGACAAAACGCGGTTTCGCTTAGCGGACTGAGAAAACTAGCCAAGACTGCCAAGAGTAAGAGCCGAGAAGCTAAAAGGTAATTCCGGCAGGGGGAGATCGCGACCACCGACTCACAGACCACCACCGACCCAAGTAACACCACCTACTCAGAAGAGAACAACGGAAGAGGACAACCGAGCCTGCGCAGTGATTGACATACGGAACGAGCAAGTTTGTACCCATCGCTAGACAAGACAATAATGACTATGTATGAGTATGTAAAATTTTCATCTACAAATTGTACAGGAAAGGTGCGTGAGGTACGCACGCCAGGAGGAGCGATCCCCCGTGCATCCGGCGCCGTGAATATAGAATGCCTGCTCTTTAATACTAAATTGGTGTTGAGGAGTCGTTTCCGATTTTAACGCGTTTTTCGGTAACAGTTTTGGCACCCCAGGTGGGAACCTGCTTTTGAATCTCGACGGATCCGTGGGATCGTGGGACCTGCAGCCGGCCCCGAGGAATTCTCCGGGAGAGCTTCCGATCCCCGGGCCAGAGAATTCTGAGCAAGATCCCCTGGATTGAGGTAAACAAGGCATTCTTTGAAGAAGAAACTTAGGTAGAATAATACGTGGGGTTAGTTTCCCACATAGGATAGGATAGCGGGTTTGAGTCCCACAGGCCTGCCCGTAAGGCGCGGCGAAAGCCACGCAGGGTCGGGGCCAAGAGGTGCCTCGGTTGGTAAGTCTCTGCTAGGCGAAAGCCTGTGGAGCGGGACCCGAGGGTAGGGGAGTCTTCAACAGGGGGTTGAAGTCTCCAGAGATATCTGGCAGGGGGCTACAGATCCCAGTGGCAGATTTCCAGTGAGACCTCTAACGGGGGTTGGAGTCCCTCTGACTAGTATTTGTGATAGTGCACTATCACAACTACTAGTCGACTGGGAGACGGGAGCATTACTGAGTAGGAAACCTATCCCACAGAGAACACCTTTGCGATGTATTTTGAAGCACTGGAAAGACGTCGGGGGCGGTGACCCACTAACTCGGAAACCATTAATTGAATATTGCAATCATTGGTGGCCAACGTATCAATTGGAAGGTGGGCACAAATGGCCAGAACATGAGACATTGCAATATCGTACCATCTTGCAATTAATGTTGTTTTGTAAAAAGGGAAGGCAAACGGGAAGAAGTGGCATATGTTGATTTGTTCTTTACACCGTGGAATCATCCCGAGCAGCAGAAACAGCGTGAGGTATGTCCACAAGATTCTACGGCAATGTTTCTGAAAAGAGGAAAACGTGGTGAGAACTTGAAAGAGTGTTGCTCTACTTGTGATACTGGATACTTCGCTTGATGAAACTGACAAGAAAATAGTATGGAATACAGCCAGAAGGCAGGTGCAGGGAGCACATGCTAACAGGAATTTACAGAGAACAATGAATAAGAATTTTCCATCTACAAATCCCGAGTGGGACCCTAATCAGCCAGGACCCAGGGGAATGTTGACTAGATGTCAGAGAGAGATTTTATTTGGAGTAAGACAAGCAATGCCAAAAGCAATAAATTGGTCAAAATTTATGAAGTGAGACAAGAATTAAGTGAGTCCCCTTCAGCCTTTATGGAAAGACTGAAGGTGACCACCAGAAAATATACTCATTTGAACCCAGAAAAACCAGAAAAAGCAATTCAGCTGGTCTCTATATTCATAAGACAATCAGCCCCAGATGGGGGCGGGGGGAGAGAAAACAACCTTCAGAAACTAGAACAACCTGAATCCAGAGATCTGGGTTAAATGCTTGAAGTAGCTTGGCATGAAGGAGACCAGGGGAATCAACCCTAGCTGAACACCTGGTTACACTGAAGCTACGGAATGAAGAAATAGAATTTTTGGTAGATACGGGAGCCACTTATTTGGTATTGAATACACGTGAAGAGAAATTTGATCATAAATCAGTAGATGTTGCTAGCGCAACAGGGCAAAGAAAAATTAGCCCCTCTCAGAGCCATTAAAGTTTAAATTGGAGAAGCAATGGGCAACTCACCAGTTTCTGCATATGCCTGAATGTCCACTGCCTCTGTTATGACGAGATCTATTAGGTCAATTAGATGCTCAAGTAACTTTTAAAGATGGAGAGATTAAATCACTAATACCAGAATCAAAAGCCACAGAGGCGAGAGCGTTTATGTTACAGGATTCCTCCAGGGAGGAACGGGTTCCCGAGGAAGTGGAAAACGTAGTAATTCCTTTGGTTTGAGCGAGCGGAGCTCCGGAGCGATCTAAGTGGGCAGAGCCGGTAAAAGTAACCTTAAAGCTTGGAGCCAAGCCCGTAAGACAAAAACAATACGCTATTAAGCGAGAGGCTCGAAAAGGATTACAGAAGTTAATTATAAAATTTTTCAGAATATGAGCTTTTAGTGGAATGTGAATCAGAATATAGTACTCCTGTGTCGCCAGTAAAGAAATCTAGAGGCAAAGAGTATTAGCTAGTTCACGATTTAAGGGCTATAAATCAGGTGGTCCAAGATATACATCCGGTAGTAGCTAATCCATACACTTTACTGACCTCTTTTAAAGGAGGAGCATAAATGGTTTACTGTACTAGATTTGAAGGACGCCTTCTTTTGCATACCTCCAGGCATAAAAAGTCAAAGCCTATTTGCTTTGGAATGGGAAAGCCCCACCACAGAATGAAAGACACAGCTACCATGGACCGTACTTCCACAAGGATTTAAAAATAGTCCTACGATACTTGAGACTCAGCTGGCAAAAAAAAATTAGAGATATAGAAAAAACAGAACCCAGGGAGAGGCATCTTGTTACAGAATGCGGATGACATTCTGATAGCGGCACAAAGTAAAGAAAAATGTTTTGAAATTTTTAAATTTTCTGGGCCAAGGAAGATGCGGAGTTTCCAGAAACAAAACCCAAATAGGAAAAGAAGCAGCCATTTATTTAGGATTTGAAATATCTCAAAGACAAAGACAATTAGAAAGTGAAAAGAAAGAAACTATTTGTCAAATTCCCGAACCTAGCAGCCCGAAGGAACTGAGAGCTTTTCTGAAAACAATGAAATAGCATCAGCTCTGGATTCTGAACTATAGACTGTATGTAAAACCATTATTTGAGGCATTGAAAGACTCAAAAGGATAAATATTTAACCTGGACGCCCGGATGCCAAACGGCATTCAAAGAACTGAAAAGAGCCTCGATGATGGCCCCTGCATTAGGCCTACCTGATTTCGCTAAACCTTTTGAGTTGTTTGTCCACGAAAGACAACATTTAGCCCTTGGAGTGCTGACACAGCGACTGGGAACCTGGAAGAGACCTGTGGGCTACTTCTCCAAACAACCTGACCACGCGAGTAAAAGATGGCCTAGGTGTTTACGGGCAGTAGCAACAACAGCGCTGCCGATCCGGGAAGCCCCAAAGTTAACAATGGGACAGAAGATGACAGTATATGTCCCGCACATAGCGGTGACTGTTTTAGAACAAAAGGGGGGTCGTTGGCTATCCCTTAGCAGAATGTTGAAATATCAAGTTGTTCTGTTAGAACAAGACGATGTGGAATCGAAGACTACTGCTATACTGAATCCTGCTATGTTTTTAACAACAGAAAACCTTACGGACAATTTAGAACACGATCGCTTGCTAACTATTGAACAAGTCTATTCCAGCAGACCAGACCTGAGACACAAACCTCTGGGAAAATCCTGATCTGGAGTTGTTTACAGATGGAAGAAGCTCTGGGCGAGAAGAGAAGCGAATGGCCGGATATGCTGTCGTTATCGCCGCCGAGGGAACGGAGTCAGGGGTGCTGCCTGCAAACACCTCAGCACAGAAAGCAGTATTGGTAGCATCGAAGCGAGCTCTGCGAATGGCAGAAGGACAAAGGATAAATATCTAGACTGATTCCAAACGTGCATTTGGTGTGATCCACGATCATGGAGCTATTGGGAAGGAGAAAGGACTGCCATCAGCCCAAGAATCATCAATACAGCATAAAGAAGAAATTCTCCAACTTCCGGAAGACGTGCAGAAACCAAAAGAAGTGGCGGTAAAGCGTTGCAAAGCTCATCAATTTGGCCAGACGGCTGTAAACATAAGCAAACGACTGACCGATAAAGCTGCAAAGAGGACTGCAGAGCAAGGTATCCTTGCACTAGTACCAGTAAAACAGATCAGAATTCCAAAGTTGAAACCGAGATATAATAAATTGGATGAGCAATTAGCAGAACAATTGGAAGCATCACAAAACACAGAGAGATGGTAGGTAACACCAGAAAAACAAGTAATAACAACAACCACCCCACAAGTTATGACAGAACTTGCAAAAGAAAACCATGAGCAAACACATTAGGCTGTAGGCGCTACGGTTTTGAGTTTAAAAACATCTGTAGCGTGTGTAGGCACGACAAGAATAGTTAAACCCATAGTAGCTAAGTGTCCAATCTGTCCTAGAAATAATCCCCTGAACCAAAGGAAACAACCTTTAGGAGTAACAAAACAAAAAATTCTCCCGGAAATTATTAGCAAATTAAGTTCTCTGAGTTACCCAGACAAAATAGATATAGCAGTATTTGTCAGTGCTGATTGACAAATTTTCTAGATGGCCAGCAGCTTTCTCGTGCTGCACCGACAAAGCTAGAGTAGTAGTTAAGACGTTGCTGAAGGAAATAATACCAAGATTTAGAGTGCCAACGGGAATGTCCTCTGATAGAGCACCACATTTTTTTGCAGAGGTACTTCAACAAATTAATAAAATTTTGGGTAGAAAATGGGACCTGCATACACCCTGGAGACCACAATCAAGTGAAAAAATTCAGAACATGAAGCAAACACTAAACTGACATAGTGGAATATTATTGATCTAGGATGGAAGTATTGAGAAAATTATTATTTCAGAACTTCCAAACAGAGGAAATGTAACCAAAGTGATGAAATCAACCAGAGACGGTGTTCCATTACGGGAACATGGAGCGTACCAATCAGCGCATCTGTCGATTTGCATTTTAGTCCGTAGGCGATCATTAATGCGAACAGAACAACAGACAACGTGCTTCTGTCAGAAAAGGATGAAAAAACGCTGTTTCGCTTAGCGGACTGAGAAAACTAGCCAAGACTGCCAAGAGTAAGAGCCGAGAAGCTAAAAGGTAATTCCGGCAGGGGGAGATCGCGACCACCGACTCACAGACCACCACCGACCCAAGTAACAGAAGAGAACAACGGAAGAGGACAACCGAGCCTGCGCAGCGATTTACATACGGAACGAGCAAGTTTGTACCAATCAGCAGACAGGACAATAATGACTATGTATGAATACGTAAAACATTGATCTACAAATTGTACGGGAAAGGTGCGTGAGGTACGCACGCCAGGAGGAGCAATCCCCCGTGCATCCGGCGCCGCGAATAAAGAATGCCTGCTCTTTAATACTAAATTGGTGTTGAGGAGTCGTTTCCGATTTTAACGCGTTTTTCGGTAACACAGGGAGTCAGATCAAGAGAGCCAGAGAACAACAAAACACCGACAGGCTACAGGACAGAGCAGGAGGAATAAAAAAAAAAAAAAACGGAGCCAGAGCCAGGCAGAGAGAGGCGGAGAAAGAAAAAGGAGCCACAGGCTACAGGACAGAGAGAGGGAGGACTGAAAAGACGGGGAGGCAGGGAGACACTCAGAGCGAGATGGAGAAAGAAGGTGCGGGGGGGGGGGGGGCGCAAAAAAAAAAAGTAAATTTTGCAGCAGGTAAGGAAAGAGAGGGGGCCGGGGGAGAGACAGGGAGGGCCCAGGACGCACAAGAGAGGCAACGGGGCCCCAGTGGCCCAGGACTCACCGCGACTCTCGCTCTCAGCGCTGCTGGCACAATTTAGCCGTTCAGATGCTTCTTTCCCCTCCTCTCCTCCCTGCCTCTTCTGCAGCTCCAGACTCTAGGCCGTCCTCCACCTGAAGAGAATACGTGGGTGTCTTACAGCTCTTACCAGATGAGGCTTCCTAGGCACGTAGCCTAGCTCGCTCGTGCACTACACGCCCGTACCCAACTCCGGGTTACGCGTACAGACCCTACGGTGCACGTTGGTGGCCTGGCCCGCTGCGGGCTATGAAGGGGGATCCTTCCTCCCCCACCTGCATGGACAGGCTCTCTCTTGCCTGCGGCAGGAAGGCAGCTGGCAGCCAGAGCACCTTCAGTTTCTTCTTCTTTACCTTTCGTTGGCGTCTCCAGCTTCAGCTGAGGCAGCTCCTGTCCGCAGCCGGGAAGGGCTTTGTCTATCCCTTTTCGGCCCTGCGCTGCGAGGACGGCGAGGACGGGCAGAGAGAAGCCACGCGAGCCTGAGACGGCCACAGGCAACGGCATCCCCGGGGGAAGGACAGACAACCACGTCCTCAGCACGGTCTCTGGGAGAGGGAAAGAAGAAACAGCGACCGTCATTACCGTCGATCGACCCTGGCCAAAGCCTCTCCTTCCGCAGGGGCTTCTGGACACACCGCTCCCTCCCCACGCTACTGCTAAGGGCCCCTGCACCAAGGGGGAATCCAGTGCGCTTGAGGGACGGCTTGCTGCCTTCACGACAGGGCCTGGGGGCGGCCTAAGGCTATGCAGCACACTTATGGGGAGGTGCCGGAGCTGGGGGCAGGCGCACGGGGCAAGGGGGGCCAGGGGAGGCTGAGCGGGACCTCCGGTGGGCCGGGGAGGCGGCCGTCATCTGCGCCCTGGGCACGGGGAAAAGGTCATCGTCCTCCTCCTTTCCCTCTTCCCTTCTGTCAGCTCCCGGGGAACTCACCGCTTCTCGGGAAGCGGCCGCACCCGCAAGCCCCCAGTAATCAACACGAAGCCAACCCCAAAAATACACCTCGCGTACCGTACGCGCCACGGCCGCCCGGCACCCGAGCGCCGGAAGACCGCGCCTCCCGCCATGCCCAGCGAACCACGTGACAGGGCCGGCAGCCACTGCGCCAGGAATACAGCTCCCGGCATGCTCTGCGGCACAACCCGGCCGCCCGGCAGCCGCAAGGACTACAGCTCCCGGCATGCTCTGCGGCACAACCCGGCCGCCCGGCGGCCGGTTTGATGCGGAGCCACCCAGCATCCCTGCGAGCACAGCTGCAGGCGCAACAGCAGTTACGCAGCCACAACTAGGCACTAAACAAAGGCTTTCCAACACTGGAGGTCTAGAACAGGTAGACATTAGCACAGAAGCACAAGGGGCTCCGTCACCCTGCACAAATCTCCCCGTGCCTACACACGCACACGTTCAGAAGTTAGTTATCAGAAAACGCCCGACTCAGCCATTTGCCACAGTCACGAGACTCACGACATGATAACACGACATGACACGCGAGGTGGGCTCAGAGTTTTAAGGCAAGAAATACCTCCCACGCCCCCCACCCGAGATCTTTCAGGGTCCACACCTGCCATCGCCCCGCACCAAACCTACCCGGCCAAAGGCTTTCAGGTGGCCCGAAACACTGTACACAGAAAATAACCAGGGACAGACCTGCATTGTTCGGAAGCGAACGATGCCCGACCGGGGCTCCTCTGCGGGGCACGGAGTCCCCCGGCCCCGCCCGGAGACACACACCCGCCCCCCGCTGCCCGAACTCACCCACCAGCGCTCTCCGGCCCCCGGACACGGCCGCGCTGCTCTCTCAGGCGGCTGCCGCAGGCGAGGCTCGGGCACCGCCAGGCCTCCAGGCGTCCCGAGGGGCTGCCGGCCACCGCAGGGGATGGCTGCCGGCGGCCGGACCGCCGCGGCGCTCCCCCGCCCAGCTCCGAGCAGGCTCCGCCGGCCGCGGGCTTCCCACGCCGGGCCGCAGAGGGGCCCCGGCACCGCACAGGGACGCCTCGCGACCCGGCCGCCACACGCACCGGCCCTTCGGCCTCCACACGCACCGCTCCCGCCCCCGCTCCGACGCGCACGCGCCACCGGAAGCCCGAGCCCCGCGGGGCGGCCCTTAAAGGGCGGCCGGAAGGAACGGCCCCCACCGGCCCCGCCACCGCGCCCAGCCGGTGAGCGCCAGCGCCCCCTGCTGGCCGGGCCGCGCTCAGCTCGCGAGGGCGCCGAGGGCCGGGCGGGGCGGGACGCGCCGGCTCGGGGCCAGCGCCTTCTCGGAGCGAGCGGGAAACCCCTGCGGGCCCCGGTCACGGCCGGGCACAGCCGCGCGCCCTCCGAGAGCTGCTGAACGCGGCTGCCGCTCGTGACACATACCGAGCCGTCTGCGACGGGAGCGGGCAGAGGAGGAAGGGGCCGGCGGCCGCGGGGCCTGGCCCCAGGCGGGGGGGAGGGGCTGGGGCCCGGGGGGCCGCCCCCCTCCTCACAGTTCCCTCACAGTTCCCTCACAGTTCCCTCACAGTTCCCTCACAGTTCATCCCATGGACGGAACCGGGACCTACTGTGAGGCACTGGGAAAGAAGTGGGAGGAAGCCAGGACAGACCAATATAGCCCAGTATGGACTAGACCAATATAGCCCAGTATGGACTGGAGGGAACTGCGAGGGAACCGCGAGAGAACCCCACAGAACAAACCATGGGGCACGAGAAGGCAGAGAATTAAGAATTAGGGACAGGGAGCCAGAAAAAAAAAAGAAAAAAACCAAAGGGAGACAGAGAGCAAAAGGAATCGCAATGCGTACGGAGAGAAGAGAGAAACAATTCTAGCATAGGGTCACGGGGGAGCCAGGGACAGCAAGATGGAGAAAGGACAGAAGCTACAGGCTACAGGGCAGAGAGGGAAGAATTAATGAATAGACACAGAGAGATGGGCAGAAAGACATGGAGAAAGGCTAAAGATCACACGGCCTACAGGGAAGAGAGAAGAGAGGGAGGAATTTTAAAAACAGGGGCAAGAAGCCAGAGAGAGGGAGAGAGAAGCAACAATAAAATGGGGACAAGCCACAGGGCAGCGAGGAGGGAATCAATGAATAAGAACACGAGACCAAAGAGAACACAATGTAGAATGGAAAAAAGGAACAGCGGCCTACAGGGAAGGAGGAATTAAAGATCAGGGACTGGGAGGCAGACAGAGACACATGAAGAAACAAGTGGAAAAAAAAAAAAAAAAAAAAAACCAACAGCAATGGGCTACAAAGACAGAGAGGGAGGAAATGAGGAAATAAAACATCGCAGCAAGGAGCTGGACAGAGAGAGATGAGGACAAACAAATAGCACGGGTCCACGTGACAGAGAACGTGGAATTAGAACACAGAGAGAGGGAGCCGGACAGAGAGAGAGGCCGAGAGAAACATCTAGACAGGCTACAGCGGGCAGAGGCAGGAATTAAAACCTAGGGACAGGGAGCTGGACAGAGAGAGATGGAGGTCACAGGGAACAGCGGTGGCTGCAGGAAGAACAGGAATTCATGAATAGGGAAAGGGAGCTGGACAGAGAAGAACTCAGAAAGGCAAGAACAGTAGCAGGGTACAGAGCAGAGAAGACGAATTAAAAAGCACGGGGGGAGCGTTGAGGCAGACAGAGAGAGATTAAGAAAAAAGTCACGGGCTACGTGGCAAAGCAGGAGGAATTCAGAAACGAGGATGGGAACCAAGGGAGAGTGTGCTGGTGAAGGATAACGGGCATTAAAAGTGAGGGACGGGGAGCTGGGAAAAGCGAGGCAGAGAAAAACAGAATCACAGAGAGAATCACACAAAGCCAAAAAAGAAGAAACTGAACAACAGGAACAGGTGTAACCAAAGCGATGAAATCAACCAACCAGAGACGGTGTTCCATTACGGGAACATGGAGCGTACCAATCAGCGCACCTGTCGATCTGCATTTTAGTCCCTAGGCGATCGTTAATGTCAGCAGAACAACAGACAACATGCTTCTGTCAGAAAAGGATGACAAAACGCGGTTTCGCTTAGCGGACTGAGAAAACTAGCCAAGACTGCCAAGAGTAAGAGCCGAGAAGCTAAAAGGTAATTCCGGCAGGGGGAGATCGCGACCACCGACTCACAGACCACCACCGACCCAAGTAACACCACCTACTCAGAAGAGAACAACGGAAGAGGACAACCGAGCCTGCGCAGTGATTGACATACGGAACGAGCAAGTTTGTACCCATCGCTAGACAAGACAATAATGACTATGTATGAGTATGTAAAATTTTCATCTACAAATTGTACAGGAAAGGTGCGTGAGGTACGCACGCCAGGAGGAGCGATCCCCCGTGCATCCGGCGCCGTGAATATAGAATGCCTGCTCTTTAATACTAAATTGGTGTTGAGGAGTCGTTTCCGATTTTAACGCGTTTTTCGGTAACAGTTTTGGCACCCCAGGTGGGAACCTGCTTTTGAATCTCGACGGATCCGTGGGATCGTGGGACCTGCAGCCGGCCCCGAGGAATTCTCCGGGAGAGCTTCCGATCCCCGGGCCAGAGAATTCTGAGCAAGATCCCCTGGATTGAGGTAAACAAGGCATTCTTTGAAGAAGAAACTTAGGTAGAATAATACGTGGGGTTAGTTTCCCACATAGGATAGGATAGCGGGTTTGAGTCCCACAGGCCTGCCCGTAAGGCGCGGCGAAAGCCACGCAGGGTCGGGGCCAAGAGGTGCCTCGGTTGGTAAGTCTCTGCTAGGCGAAAGCCTGTGGAGCGGGACCCGAGGGTAGGGGAGTCTTCAACAGGGGGTTGAAGTCTCCAGGGATATCTAGCAGGGGGCTACAGATCCCAGTGGCAGATTTCCAGTGAGACCTCTAACGGGGGTTGGAGTCCCTCTGACTAGTATTTGTGATAGTGCACTATCACAACTACTAGTCGACTGGGAGACGGGAGCATTACTGAGTAGGAAACCTATCCCACAGAGAACACCTTTGCGATGTATTTTGAAGCACTGGAAAGACGTCGGGGGCGGTGACCCACTAACTCGGAAACCATTAATTGAATATTGCAATCATTGGTGGCCAACGTATCAATTGGAAGGTGGGCACAAATGGCCAGAACACGAGACATTGCAATATCGTACCATCTTGCAATTAATGATGTTTTGTAAAAAGGGAAGGCAAATGGGAAGAAGTGGCATATGTTGATTTGTTCTTTACACCGTGGAATCATCCCGAGCAGCAGAAACAGCGTGAGGTATGTCCACAAGATTCTACGGCAATGTTTCTGAAAAGAGGAAAACGTGGTGAGAACTTGAAAGAGTGTTGCTCTACTTGTGATACTGGATACTTCGCTTGATGAAACTGACAAGAAAATAGTATGGAATACAGCCAGAAGGCAGGTGCAGGGAGCACATGCTAACAGGAATTTACAGAGAACAATGAATAAGAATTTTCCATCTACAAATCCCGAGTGGGACCCTAATCAGCCAGGACCCAGGGGAATGTTGACTAGATGTCAGAGAGAGATTTTATTTGGAGTAAGACAAGCAATGCCAAAAGCAATAAATTGGTCAAAATTTATGAAGTGAGACAAGAATTAAGTGAGTCCCCTTCAGCCTTTATGGAAAGACTGAAGGTGACCACCAGAAAATATACTCATTTGAACCCAGAAAAACCAGAAAAAGCAATTCAGCTGGTCTCTATATTCATAAGACAATCAGCCCCAGATGGGGGCGGGGGGAGAGAAAACAACCTTCAGAAACTAGAACAACCTGAATCCAGAGATCTGGGTTAAATGCTTGAAGTAGCTTGGCATGAAGGAGACCAGGGGAATCAACCCTAGCTGAACACCTGGTTACACTGAAGCTACGGAATGAAGAAATAGAATTTTTGGTAGATACGGGAGCCACTTATTTGGTATTGAATACACGTGAAGAGAAATTTGATCATAAATCAGTAGATGTTGCTAGCGCAACAGGGCAAAGAAAAATTAGCCCCTCTCAGAGCCATTAAAGTTTAAATTGGAGAAGCAATGGGCAACTCACCAGTTTCTGCATATGCCTGAATGTCCACTGCCTCTGTTATGACGAGATCTATTAGGTCAATTAGATGCTCAAGTAACTTTTAAAGATGGAGAGATTAAATCACTAATACCAGAATCAAAAGCCACAGAGGCGAGAGCGTTTATGTTACAGGATTCCTCCAGGGAGGAACGGGTTCCCGAGGAAGTGGAAAACGTAGTAATTCCTTTGGTTTGAGCGAGCGGAGCTCCGGAGCGATCTAAGTGGGCAGAGCCGGTAAAAGTAACCTTAAAGCTTGGAGCCAAGCCCGTAAGACAAAAACAATACGCTATTAAGCGAGAGGCTCGAAAAGGATTACAGAAGTTAATTATAAAATTTTTCAGAATATGAGCTTTTAGTGGAATGTGAATCAGAATATAGTACTCCTGTGTCGCCAGTAAAGAAATCTAGAGGCAAAGAGTATTAGCTAGTTCACGATTTAAGGGCTATAAATCAGGTGGTCCAAGATATACATCCGGTAGTAGCTAATCCATACACTTTACTGACCTCTTTTAAAGGAGGAGCATAAATGGTTTACTGTACTAGATTTGAAGGACGCCTTCTTTTGCATACCTCCAGGCATAAAAAGTCAAAGCCTATTTGCTTTGGAATGGGAAAGCCCCACCACAGAATGAAAGACACAGCTACCATGGACCGTACTTCCACAAGGATTTAAAAATAGTCCTACGATACTTGAGACTCAGCTGGCAAAAAAAAATTAGAGATATAGAAAAAACAGAACCCAGGGAGAGGCATCTTGTTACAGAATGCGGATGACATTCTGATAGCGGCACAAAGTAAAGAAAAATGTTTTGAAATTTTTAAATTTTCTGGGCCAAGGAAGATGCGGAGTTTCCAGAAACAAAACCCAAATAGGAAAAGAAGCAGCCATTTATTTAGGATTTGAAATATCTCAAAGACAAAGACAATTAGAAAGTGAAAAGAAAGAAACTATTTGTCAAATTCCCGAACCTAGCAGCCCGAAGGAACTGAGAGCTTTTCTGAAAACAATGAAATAGCATCAGCTCTGGATTCTGAACTATAGACTGTATGTAAAACCATTATTTGAGGCATTGAAAGACTCAAAAGGATAAATATTTAACCTGGACGCCCGGATGCCAAACGGCATTCAAAGAACTGAAAAGAGCCTCGATGATGGCCCCTGCATTAGGCCTACCTGATTTCGCTAAACCTTTTGAGTTGTTTGTCCACGAAAGACAACATTTAGCCCTTGGAGTGCTGACACAGCGACTGGGAACCTGGAAGAGACCTGTGGGCTACTTCTCCAAACAACCTGACCACGCGAGTAAAAGATGGCCTAGGTGTTTACGGGCAGTAGCAACAACAGCGCTGCCGATCCGGGAAGCCCCAAAGTTAACAATGGGACAGAAGATGACAGTATATGTCCCGCACATAGCGGTGACTGTTTTAGAACAAAAGGGGGGTCGTTGGCTATCCCTTAGCAGAATGTTGAAATATCAAGTTGTTCTGTTAGAACAAGACGATGTGGAATCGAAGACTACTGCTATACTGAATCCTGCTATGTTTTTAACAACAGAAAACCTTACGGACAATTTAGAACACGATCGCTTGCTAACTATTGAACAAGTCTATTCCAGCAGACCAGACCTGAGACACAAACCTCTGGGAAAATCCTGATCTGGAGTTGTTTACAGATGGAAGAAGCTCTGGGCGAGAAGAGAAGCGAATGGCCGGATATGCTGTCGTTATCGCCGCCGAGGGAACGGAGTCAGGGGTGCTGCCTGCAAACACCTCAGCACAGAAAGCAGTATTGGTAGCATTGAAGCGAGCTCTGCGAATGGCAGAAGGACAAAGGATAAATATCTAGACTGATTCCAAACGTGCATTTGGTGTGATCCACGACCATGGAGCTATTGGGAAGGAGAAAGGACTGCCATCAGCCCAAGAATCATCAATACAGCATAAAGAAGAAATTCTCCAACTTCCGGAAGACGTGCAGAAACCAAAAGAAGTGGCGGTAAAGCGTTGCAAAGCTCATCAATTTGGCCAGACGGCTGTAAACATAAGCAAACGACTGACCGATAAAGCTGCAAAGAGGACTGCAGAGCAAGGTATCCTTGCACTAGTACCAGTAAAACAGATCAGAATTCCAAAGTTGAAACCGAGATATAATAAATTGGATGAGCAATTAGCAGAACAATTGGAAGCATCACAAAACACAGAGAGATGGTAGGTAACACCAGAAAAACAAGTAATAACAACAACCACCCCACAAGTTATGACAGAACTTGCAAAAGAAAACCATGAGCAAACACATTAGGCTGTAGGCGCTACGGTTTTGAGTTTAAAAACATCTGTAGCGTGTGTAGGCACGACAAGAATAGTTAAACCCATAGTAGCTAAGTGTCCAATCTGTCCTAGAAATAATCCCCTGAACCAAAGGAAACAACCTTTAGGAGTAACAAAACAAAAAATTCTCCCGGAAATTATTAGCAAATTAAGTTCTCTGAGTTACCCAGACAAAATAGATATAGCAGTATTTGTCAGTGCTGATTGACAAATTTTCTAGATGGCCAGAAGCTTTCTCGTGCTGCACCGACAAAGCTAGAGTAGTAGTTAAGACGTTGCTGAAGGAAATAATACCAAGATTTAGAGTGCCAACGGGAACGTCCTCTGATAGAGCACCACATTTTTTTGCAGAGGTACTTCAACAAATTAATAAAATTTTGGGTAGAAAATGGGACCTGCATACACCCTGGAGACCACAATCAAGTGAAAAATTTCAGAACATGAAGCAAACACTAAACTGACATAGTGGAATATTATTGATCTAGGATGGAAGTATTGAGAAAATTATTATTTCAGAACTTCCAAACAGGGGAAATGTAACCAAAGTGATGAAATCAACCAGAGACGGTGTTCCATTACGGGAACATGGAGCGTACCAATCAGCGCACCTGTCGATCTGCATTTTAGTGCCTAGGCGATCGTTAATGTCAGCAGAACAACAGACAACGTGCTTCTGTCAGAAAAGGATGACAAAACGCGGTTTCGCTTAGCGGACTGAGAAAACTAGCCAAGACTGCCAAGATTAAGAGCCAAGAAGGTAAAAGGTAATTCCGGCAGGGGGAGATCGCGACCACCGACTCACAGACCACCACCGACCCAAGTAACAGAAGAGAACAACGGAAGAGGACAACCGAGCCTGCGCAGCGATTTACATACGGAACGAGCAAGTTTGTACCAATCAGCAGACAGGACAATAATGAATATGTATGAATACGTAAAACATTGATCTACAAATTGTACGGGAAAGGTGCGTGAGGTACGCACGCCAGGAGGAGCGATCCCCCGTGCATCCGGCGCCGCGAATAAAGAATGCCTGCTCTTTAATACTAAATTGGTGTTGAGGAGTCGTTTCCGATTTTAACGCGTTTTTCGGTAACACAGGGAGTCAGATCAAGAGAGCCAGAGAACAACAAAACACCGACAGGCTACAGGACAGAGCAGGAGGAATAAAAAAAAAAAAAAAAAAACGGAGCCAGAGCCAGGCAGAGAGAGGCGGAGAAAGAAAAAGGAGCCACAGGCTACAGGACAGAGAGAGGGAGGACTGAAAAGACGGGGAGGCAGGGAGACACTCAGAGCGAGATGGAGAAAGAAGGTGCGGGGGGGGGGCGCAAAAAAAAAAGTAAATTTTGCAGCAGGTAAGGAAAGAGAGGGGGCCGGGGGAGAGACAGGGAGGGCCCAGGACGCACAAGAGAGGCAACGGGGCCCCAGTGGCCCAGGACTCACCGCGACTCTCGCTCTCAGCGCTGCTGGCACAATTTAGCCGTTCAGATGCTTCTTTCCCCTCCTCTCCTCCCTGCCTCTTCTGCAGCTCCAGACTCTAGGCCGTCCTCCACCTGAAGAGAATACGTGGGTGTCTTACAGCTCTTACCAGATGAGGCTTCCTAGGCACGTAGCCTAGCTCGCCCGTGCTGGAGCTGGGGGCAGGCGCACGGGGCAAGGGGGGCCAGGGGAGGCTGAGGGGGAGCTCTGGTGAGCTGGGGAGTCGGCCATCTTCTGCACCCAGAAGCTGCAGGGGGAAAAGGTCATCATCCTCCTCCTCCTTTCCCTCTTCCCTTCTATCAGCTCCCGGGTAACTCCTAGGGCTGCCCTCACCCGCTCGCCTTTAGCATACCAGAAGCCTGCCTCGGCGGGTCGTTTGAAGCTTCCCATCCCACCAGCCCCAGTAGTACAGGCACACAAGGAGATACCCCTGCACCCACCAAAGGGGCTCGCTCACCTCGCCGGCAGCCCTAGGCCTCACCCGACACAGGGAATCGTGTCCGACACACCACCACGCTGCAGCAAGAGCAGAGGAGGCCTTTCCTTACCAGGAAGCAGCAACGAGCACGGCGGCATCACCTCGCAGGCACTGCAGCATCGCAGGGCTGTTACCTGCGGAGAGAGCAATGGGGATCACAGGGACGCCACCGCGCGTGCACGGCTCCCGGGCTCAGTACCCAATTCTGGTCGCTGGGCAGCAGCATTATCTGAATTACTCTTCTCGATTAATACCATCCAGAAACCGTAACTTGGCTGCATCCACAGAGCTTCTATTCCTCTGCACCTTTCCCCCTCGCAGCCCCAGCAGCGCCATTCATTGCCTCTGCACCAAACAGCAAAGTGTCTCGAGGGAGGAGAAGCAGCACAGCAAACCTGGGGAACAAGGTTGGGTTCCCACCCCCGCAGAATAAGCCCCAGGAACTGCTTGTAGGCATGTGGCATCAGGGTTGTGATCGGGTTTTGGTTTGGTTTTCTTTTTTTTTCCCCCGCCTTCTTTACATAATGTAATAATTGGGGTTGCTTTTCCAAACTACTGAGTTCTGTGGGGATTTTTTGTGCTTTTGCCCTACAAAAAATGGTCATTTTCACTTTCGGTTTTGTGCATGAGAATGGTTGGTGGGTGCTTTTAGGTTGTTGTTCCTTCCCCCCACCCCCTTTTTTTTTTCCTTTCCAGCCGCACAAATCCAGCTGGAGTTGGCTTTCCCAGAAGCCCCAAGTTGTTTTCTTTCCACCAGAATTCTTCCTGTATTTTCACCCCTCATTGCAGGCCCAGAGTCAAGGGGTTTGAGGTATTTTTGTGCCCAGGCAGCAGCTCCCAGGCTGCATAAGCAGCCCCACAGGGGGAAGTCCCCGTTTGAGGGAATCGGCCCCAAATTGGGATGGGAAAGTGAAGAGAAGGAGAAAAAACCCTGAATAACCTGAAAAAGAACACCTACTCCAGCCCACCAAGCACCGGTCACCTTGCCTGACTCACCTCCAGGGCCCACATCACGCTCGGCTCATCGCTTAGCACCCTCAGATCACAAAAAAAAAAAAAAAAAGAGTAAAACCCATAATGGAGCCCTATAGCCATCAGTCACATCTTCCCTCCAGTACTACACACAGACTCACCTTCTTACAGCGCTCCCCTGGGCTCTCCTCCGTTGCCCTGCACGACTCATCCATCTGCACCTGGAAAAACAGTGTTACTGAACAAGTCACCTGGAGGCACAGCAACAGCTTAACCATTCCACAGCTCCTGCGCCCACGTAGGAATACCATCTAGAGCCCAACTACAGCCTGCCGTTAAAGGAAATGCATTAAATCAAACGTTAAGCCCTCGCACATACAAGCCGGAACAGCAAAAACACGGCACGCTCGCGCACCCAGGGCGCAGCCCGACGGAGGTCCACGCGCACCTCGCCGGTTTGATGCGGAGCCACCCAGCATCCCTGCGAGCACAGCTGCAGGCGCAACAGCAGTTTCACCTACACCCATCTCGGCACGCAGCGCTTCTGAAGCTTTAAGCTGAAAGCCCTACCTTGACGCTTGGCCACACTAGAAGCGAGCCGTAGCTAGGACTCCACAGAAACACAGCAACACAAATTGCACACCCACAGCGGCGACAGCCTTGCAACTACTTAGACCAGGAACAACAGAGGAAAGTAAAACGGCTTCATCACCCGCACAGGAAAAGCGGCAGACGGAGGCAAAGGGTCAGCATTCATAGCCCTTACAGAACACAGGCGTTCTCTCTCCTTCCATTCCTAAACCCATCCCTTAGGTCTAAATATCGCAGCCCTGCTGTGGCAATAGCGAGAGCGGGGAACGAGAGCCCTGCCGCCGGCCGTTTGTGCGGCAGGACACAAAAACAGAGGGACATGTTTTGCCACACACAACCCTGAATCTCCTGAAAAGTTATGTTTACCAAAAATAGGCATTTGGAACATATTGCCAAAAACAAAACATTCGGCAATAAAACTTTTATGTGTTTGACACCCGCACATTTTTTGGGAACTTGCTATTTGCTTCCTGGTTTTGCTGGTCTTCCCTCAGAAGTTCTACCTGCAGCCAAGTTATTCCCACCCGCCCGACCGGTTCAAGCATTCACCTTCCTGGTATTACCAGCACATTGAGACACAGGCGAGGAACTTAACTGCTCTTCTAAAACTATCCAAATGACAATTACAGCCCTGAAAGAGGAGTGGAAGAGAAGAACAGGAGAGATCAGGCAGCAAAAATGCTCTGCAGGCTGCTGCCAGCCAACACTGCACTCTTTTGTTAAAGCCACCCCGCCCCCCCAAATGCAAACAAAAAAACCCCCCATGACTTCATGAAGTGCGTGGGTTTTTTTTCTTTTCAGTAGTCCTTTTGGAGCTCATCCCTGTCTCAGCATCTTGTCTTGTCAGAGCATGAAGTGCAGATGATCTGTATCCCGATGACATTTGCATGGGATGAATACATTTTCAGAAATAGACCCGATCCGTGAGACTCCTGTCACCTTTGTGGTTTTAATAATCGTAACTCAATTTTATCGACTGACACACTTGTGAGAAAACTAATTAACTTGAAACGTAGCCTCTCCTCGGGGAAAAAATGTGTTAGACACCAAATGAAACCGATTCAGAGCTCCAAACCACGATGGAGCCGATAGAGCTGTTGTGACTTAGTTTGTATGTTTAATTAATTGGTTAATAACTCTTCTAAGCAGCGCAGAATGAAGAGCTGGACCCAAAGAGGGTGCGCTGCGCTGGATCCAAAAAGCACCCTTCCTCCAGAGACCCGCCTCAGGTGGCGAGTTCGCTCTGGTGCATGCCGGCCTCCCGAACTTCGGGGTCCGATGTGACCGGACCCCCACCTCCGGGGAGGGTCCTCGTACCCTGCCCAACCCTTGCTTTCCCCTGCAGCCCCCGATGCCCCCACGCCACCCCCACAAGCAGCCAAACCGGCTTCTGCTTTTGGCCCCCAAACCAGCTCACTTTGGGACCGGTTCTGAGCCAAAAAGCCCAGCTGCTGAGCCTGTTCTCAAGTCCCAAAAGCGCAGCACTTGACCTCTGCTCCTCAGCCCAAAACCACACCACTTAGTCCCCTCGCTCAGGCCCTCAAAACGCACGACTCGATCTGTTTCAGGGCCCCGGCGTCAGCCACAGGAGCCTGCTCTCAAGGCCCAGGAACAGAAGAGCTGTGCTCTCCACGCTCAGGGACCAAACCAGCTGAACCTGGCTGCGTCCCGGCCCCCTCCGCAGTCCCCACGGGCAACGCTCAGGGCCGCGGAGAGCGCAGCCACCCCGCAGCCCTGCACCCCCACGGCCCACGCGGGCACTGTCGGGGAGGCCTTGGGAACTGAACTGCGCGGGCCCGGCCCCGCACCCCGGCGGGGCAGCCCAGCACCGGCCCGGCAGCGCTTTCTTCCTGCTCTCGCAGGCCTCGTTTCCCCGGCAGCGCCGGGCCCGCACCCCAACCCCACAGGGGGCCGGGCCCGGCCCGCCTCCAGCAAACCGCGGCGGCAGCAGCCGGGGTCCCTGCCTGCCTCGCGGGCAAGGGGGGACCCGCCCGGCACCGCAGGAGCCCCCGCCGGGGTCGCCGCCGCCGCCGCCCGACCCCGACGAGGAGCAGTCGAGAGCCGGGTGGGGCTGCCCCTACTCCCCGGGGACGGGCACGGGCTCGGCCCCAAAACCCAACCACCGACCCACGACAGCGCTCGGCCCGGGGCCGCTGCTGCCCGCACCCCGCCGCCCCCCCGGGGGCTCCGCGGACCGGGAGACCCCACAGCCCAAACCCGCCGACCCACAGCGCGCCCGGCCATGCGGCTCCTCACCTGCTCTGGCGCGGCTCCGGCTGCCCCACGGCCCGGCACGGAGCCGAACCCGGCCACCGGACCATCCGCCAACCCCCCCAACCCCCGGACGCTCCGGGACGGTTCTCGTCCCTTTTCGCTCTGACGCCTCGAGCCGAGCCGGCCCCGCTCCTCCGAGCTACCGGCGGTGCCCGCTCTGCTGCTCGGGGCCGGGCCCTGTTCTCGCCCGGACGCGAGAAGCCGCTCCGGGGTCTTCTCGGTGCGTCCAGCCCCGTGCCGTGCCGGAGCGGGGAGAGCCGGGTACGAGCGCGGAGCCCTGGGGCAGGGGTTGCCCCAGTGCCGCCGACGGTGTGTGGGGGGGTGTCGTCGTCCCCCGCCCTACGCGGGGGGCGCACACACGGTACACCCGCGGGCAGGGGCATCCCCGGGGAGCCGTGCGGCCGGGCTGCGCCGTAGGAGGGGAAGGTGATGTTGGTTTCCCATTTTCCCCGCAAACTGATCCTCCCCCCCGGCCCCCCTTTCCCGCGCGTTACAGCCCGCGAAAAAGCTTTTAACAACCCGATCGACAACACTCCCTTTATCCCTCTTCCAGCAGCAGCAGCAGCAGCGAGAGATTAAGGCAACTGCAGCAGAGGGGAGGAAGGCAAGGAGAGCCTTTTCAAGCAAGGGCAGGACAAAATGCACGGCGTGGACAGGCACAGGAGAGGCTGCATTATCTGGAAAGCACAACGCCTGCCCAAGGGCAGAAAATAAGGAACGAATTGTTTCCAAGGAGCTGCAGCAGACGAATCACCTTTTTCTTTATTGCACTCCTGCCCTTTGTTATCCAAAGCGATAGGCTTCACCACCGGGCAGAAAATAGCTGCCTAGATTTACACGGACAACCAGAAACAATCAAGCCACCCAGCAAGAAGTTCGCAGCAGAGGTATAACCCATCAGCAGCTAAAACATTTGTTACGCAGGCACAACTAGGCACTAAACAAAGGCTTTCCAACTCTGGAGGTCTAGAACAGGTAGACATTAGCACAGAAGCACAAGGGGCTCCGTCACACTGCACAAATCTCCCCGTGCCTACACACGCACACGTTCAGAAGTTAGTTATCAGAAAACGCCCGACTCAGCCATTTGCCACAGTCACGAGACTCACGAGGTGGGCTCAGAGTTTTAAGGCAAGAAATACCTCCCCCACCCCCCACCAGAGATCTTTCAGGCTCCAGACCTGCCATCTCCCCGCACCAAACGTAACCGGCCAAAGGGTTTCAGGTGACCCAAAACACAGTACACAAAAAATAACCGGGGAGAGCCCTACATTGTGGAAAAGCGAACGATGCCCGACCGGGGCTCCTCTGCGGGGCACGGCCCCCGCCCCGCCCCCGGCCCGACCCGCACGGAGATACCCCCCGGCCCGCGCCAGGCCTCACCTCACACGGAGACCCACCCGCTGCCCGAACTCACCCACCAGCGCTCTCCGGCCCCCGGACACGGCCGCGCTGCTCTCTCAGGCGGCTGCCGCAGGCGAGGCTCGGGCACCGCCAGGCCTCCAGGCGTCCCGAGGGGCTGCCGGCCACCGCAGGGGATGGCTGCCGGCGGCCGGACCGCCGCGGCGCTCCCCGCCCAGCTCCGAGCAGGCTCCGCCGGCCGCGGGCTTCCCACGCCGGGCCGCAGAGGGGCCCCGGCACCGCACAGGGACGCCTCGCGACCCGGCCGCCACACGCACCGGCCCTTCGGCCTCCACACGCACCGCTCCCGCCCCCGCTCCGACGCGCCGCGCACGCGCCACCGGAAGCCCGAGCCCCGCGGGGCGGCCCTTAAAGGGCGGCCGGAAGGAACGGCCCCCACCGGCCCCGCCCCCGCGCCGGACCGCCCCCGCGCCCAGCCGGTGAGCGCCAGCGCCCCCTGCTGGCCGGGCCGCGCTCAGCTCGCGAGGGCGCCGAGGGCCGGGCGGGGCGGGGCGGGACGCCCCGGCTCGGGGCCAGCGCCTTCTCGGGGCGAGCGGGAAACCCCTGCGGGCCCCGGTCACGGCCGGCCAGAGCCGCGCGCCCTCCGAGAGCTGCTGAACGGGGCTGCCGCTCGTGACACATACCGAGCCGTCTGCGACGGGAGCGGGCAGAGGAGGAAGGGGCCGGCGGCCGCGGGGCCTGGCCGCAGGCGGGGGGGAGGGGCTGGGGCCCGGGGGGCCGCCCCCCTACTCACAGTTCCCTCACAGTTCCCTCACAGTTCCCTCACAGTTCCTTCCCAGTACATAACAGTTACCTCCCAGTACATCCCAGTACATCCCAGTAGATCCTGGTACATCCCAAATCCCTGCCAGTTCCACCCGGTACAACCCAGTACAAGCCTGTACATCCTAGTTCCTCCACGGTACATCCCAGGGCATCCCCGCACATTGTAGTGCCTCCCAGTACATCCCAGGTCCCTCCCAGTACTGGGAGGGACCTGGGATGTACTGGGAGGGAACTGGGATGTACTGGGATGTAATGGGACGGAACTGGGATGTATTGGGAGGCACTGGGAAAGAAGTGGTAGCGAACCGGGAGGGAATTGGGATGTACGGGGATGAACTGGTAGGAAACTGGGATGTACTGGCATGGAACGGGGATGTATTGGGATGTACAGGAACGGAACTGGAATGTACTGCGATGTACTGGGATGTACTGGGAGCAAATTGGAATTTACTGGGATGTACTGGGAGGAAACTGGGATATACTGGGTGGAAACTGGAATATACTGGGAGGCACTGGGAGGGAAGTGGGTGTCAACTGGGACATTCCAGTTTCCTCCTAGTACATCCCAGTTCCCTACCAGTGCAGCCCAGTACATCCCATTTCCCTCCCAGTCCGTCCCAGTTCCCTCCCAGTCCGTCCCAGTTCCCTCCCAGTACATCCCAGTTCCCTCACAGTTCACACACAGTTCACTCCCAGTTCCATTCCAGTACATCCCAGTACATGCCAGTTGCCTCCCAGTTTCCTCTAAGTACATCCCAGTACTTCAAAGTTCCATCCCAGTACATCCCAGTTCCCTCCCACTCCGTCCCAGTACATCCCAGTTCCCTCCCAGTACATCCTACTACATACCAGTTCCCTCCCAGTTCACTCCCAGTACACAACAGTTACCTCCCAGTACGTCCCAGTTCCCTCTTAGTCCATTCCAGTTCCCTCCAGTATATCCCAGTACATCCCAGTTCCCTCCAGTACATCTCAGTTCCCTCACAGTTCACACACAGTTCACTCCCAGTTCCATTGCAGTACATCCCAGTACATGCCAGTTCCCTCCCAGTACATCCCAGTTCCCTCACAGTTCACACACAGTTCACTCCCAGTTCCATTCCAGTACATCCCAGTACATGCCAGTTCCCTCCCAGTTCCTGCTAAGTACACCCCAGTACTTCACAGTTCCCTCCCAGCACATCCCAGTACGTCCCAGTTCCCCTCAGTACATAACACTTCCCTACCAGTACATAACAGTACATCCCAGTGTCCTCACAGTACGCCCCAGTTCCCTCCCAGTACATCCCAGTTCCCTCCCAGTCCGTCCCAATCCCCTCCCAGTACATCCCAGTTCCCTCCCAGTATGTCCCAGTACATCCCAGTTCCCTCCCAGTAAATCCCAGTTCCCTCCCAGTTCCCTCCCACTACAACCCAGTTCCCTCCCAGTACATACCAGTTCCCTCCCAGTACATCCCAGTACATCCTGGTACATCCCAGTTCCCACCCAGTACATCCTACTACATACCAGTTCACTCCCAGTACATCCCAGTTCCCTCCCAGTACATCCCAGTTCCCTCCCTGTTCCTTCCCAGTACATAACAGTTACCTCCCAGTACATCCCAGTACATCCTAGTAGATCCTAGGACATTTCAAATCCCTGCCAGTTCCACCCGGTACAACCCAGTACAAGCCTGTACATCCTAGTTCCTCCACAGTACATCCCAGGGCATCCCCGCACATTGTAGTGCCTCCCAGTACATCCCAGTTCCCTCCCAGTACTGGGAGGGACCTGGGACGTACTGGGAGGGAACTGGGATGTACTGGGATGTAATGGGACGGAACTGGGATGTATTGGGAGGCACTGGGAAAGAAGTGGTAGTGAACCGGGAGGGAATTGGGATGTACGGGGATGAACTGGTAGGGAACTGGGATGTACTGGCATGGAACGGGGATGTATTGGGATGTACAGGAACGGAACTGGAATATACAGCGATGTATTGGCATGTACTGGCAGCGAGCTGGGATTTACTGGGATGTACTGGGAGGAAACTGGGACGTACTGGGAGGGAACTGGGATGTACTGGGATGTAATGGGACGGAACTGGGATGTATTGGGAGGTACTGGGTAAGAAGTGGTAGTGAACCGGGAGGGAATTGGGATGTACGGGGATGAACTGGTAGGAAACTGGGATGTACTGGCATGGAACGGGGATGTATTGGGATGTACAGGAACGGAACTGGAATGTACTGCGATGTATTGGGATATACTGGCAGCGAGCTGGGATTTACTGGGATGTACTGGGAGGAAACTGGGATATACTGGGAGGAAACTGGGATATACTGGGAGGCATTGGGAGGGAAATGGGTGTCAACTGGGACATTCCAGTTTCCTCCCAGTACATCCCAGTTCCCTACCAGTGCAGCCCAGTACATCCCAGTTCCCTCCCAGTCCGTCCCAATCCCCTCCCAGTACATCCCAGTTCCCTGCCAGTATGTCCCAGTACATCCAAGTTCCCTCCCAGTACATACCAGTTCCCTCCCAGTACATCCCAGTTCCCTCCCAGTTCCCTCCCACTACATCCCAGTACATCCCAGTTCCCTCCCAGTACATACCAGTTCCCTCCCAGTACATCCCAGTTCCTTCCCGGTACATCCCAGTTCCCACCCAGTACATCCTACTACATACCAGTTCCCTCCCAGTTCACTCCCAGTACATCCCAGTACTTCACAGTTCCCTCCCAGTACATCCCAGTACGTCCCAGTTCCCCTCAGTACATAACACTTCCCTCCCAGTACATACCAGTACATCCCAGTGTCCTCACAGTAAGTCCCAGTTCCCTCACAGTACATCCCAGTTCCCTCCCAGTACATCCCAGTTCCCTCCCTGTTCCTTCCCAGTACATAACAGTTACCTCCCAGTACATCCCAGTAGATCCTGGTACGTCCCAAATCCCTGCCAGTTCCACCCGGTACAACCCAGTACAAGCCTGTACATCCTAGTTCCTCCACAGTACATCCCAGGGCATCCCCGCACATTGTAGTGCCTCCCAGTACATCCCAGTTCCCTCCCAGTACTGGGAGGGACCTGGGATGTACTGGGAGGGACCTGGGATGTACTGGGAGGGAACTGGGATGTAATGGGATGGAACTGGGATGTAATGGGACGGAACTGGGAAAGAAGTGGTAGTGAACCGGGAGGGAATTGGGATGTACGGGGATGAACTGGTAGGGAACTGGGATGTACTGGCATGGAACGGGGATGTATTGGGATGTACAGGAACAGAACTGGAATGTACAGCGATGTATTGGCATGTAATGGCAGCGAGCTGGGATTTACTGGGATGTACTGGGAGGAAACTGGGACGTACTGGGAGGGAACTGGGATGTACTGGGATGTAATGGGACGGAACTGGGATGTATTGGGAGGCACTGGGAAAGAAGTGGTAGTGAACCGGGAGGGAATTGGGATGTACGGGGATGAACTGGTAGGAAACTGGGATGTACTGGCATGGAACGGGGATGTATTGGGATGTACAGGAAAGGAACTGGAATGTACTGCGATGTATTGGGATGTACTGGCAGCGAGCTGGGATTTACTGGGATGTACTGGGAGGAAACTGGGATATACTGGGAGGCACTGGGAGGGAAGTGGGTGTCAACTGGGACATTCCAGTTTCCTCCCAGTACATCCCAGTACTTCACAGTTCCATCCCAGTACATCCCAGTATGCACCAGTTCCCCTCAGTACATAACACTTCCCTCCCAGTACATACCAGTACATCCCAGTGTCCTCACAGTACGTCCCAGTTCCCTCCCAGTACATCCCAGTTCCCTACCAGTACGTCCCAGTTCCCTCCCAGTACATCCCAGTTCCCTCCCAGTAAATCCCAATTCCCAACACTTTCCACCCAGTACATCCCAGTTCCCTCCCAGTACATCCCAGTTCCCTCTAAGTACATCCCAGTACATCCCAGTTCCCTCCCAGTACATCCCAGTTCCCTCTAAGTACATCCCAGTACTTCACAGTTCCCTCCCAGTTCACTCTCAGTTCCCTCCCAGTACATCCCAGTTCCCTCTAAGTACATCCCAATACTTCATAGTTCCCTCCCGGCACGTCCCAGTACGTCCCAGTTCCCCTCAGTACATAACACTTCCCTCCCAGTACATACCAGTACATCCCAGTGTCCTCACAGTACATCCCAGTTCCCTCCCAGTACATCCCAGTTCCCTCCCAGTTCACTCCCAGTACACAACAGTTACCTCCCAGTACCCTCCCAGTACATCCCAGTAGATCCTGGTACATCCCAAATCCCTGCCAGTTCCACCCGGTACAACCCAGTACAAGCCTGTACATCCTAGTTCCTCCACAGTACATCCCAGGGCATCCCCGCACATTGTAGTGCCTCCCAGTACATCCCAGTTCCCTCCCAGTACTGGGAGGGACCTGGGACGTACTGGGAGGGAACTGGGACGTACTGGGAGGGAACTGGGATGTACTGGGATGTAATGGGACGGAACTGGGATGTATTGGGAGGCACTGGGAAAGAAGTGGTAGTGAACCGGGAGGGAATTGGGATGTACGGGGATGAACTGGTAGGAAACTGGGATGTACTGGCATGGAACGGGGATGTATTGGGATGTACAGGAACGGAACTGGAATGTACGGCGATGTATTGGGATGTACTGGGAGCGAACTGGGATTTACTGGGATGTACTGGGAGGAAACTGGGATATACTGGGAGGAAACTGGGATATACTGGGAGGCATTGGGAGGGAAGTGGGTGTCAACTGGGACATTCCAGTTTCCTCCCAGTACATCCCAGTTCCCTACCAGTGCAGCCCAGTACATCCCAGTTCCCTCCCAGTCCGTCCCAATCCCCTCCCAGTACATCCCAGTTCCCTCCCAGTACATCCCAGTTCCCTCCCACTACATCCCAGTACATCCCAGTTCCCTCCCAGTACATACCAGTTCCCTCCCAGTACATCCCAGTTCCCACCCAGTACATCCTACTACATACCAGTTCCCTCCCAGTTCACTCCCAGTACATCCCAGTACTTCACAGTTCCCTCCCAGTACATCCCAGTACATCCCAGTTCCCCTCAGTACATAACACTTCCCTCCCAGTACATACCAGTACATCCCAGTGTCCTCACAGTACGTCCCAGTTCCCTCCCAGTACATCCCAGTTCCCTACCAGTACATCCCAGTTCCCTCCCTGTTCCTTCCCAGTACATAACAGTTACCTCCCAGTACATCCCAGTAGATCCTGGTACATCCCAAATCCCTGCCAGTTCCACCCGGTACAACCCAGTACAAGCCTGTACATCCTAGTTCCTCCACAGTACATCCCAGGGCATCCCCGCACATTGTAGTGCCTCCCAGTACATCCCAGTTCCCTCCCAGTACTGGGAGGGAACTGGGATGTACTGGGAGGGACCTGGGATGTACTGGGAGGGAACTGGGATGTACTGGGATGTAATGGGATGGAACTGGGATGTACTGGGAGGCACTGGGAAAGAAGTGGTAGTGAACCGGGAGGGAATTGGGATGTACGGGGATGAACTGGTAGGGAACTGGGATGTACTGGCATGGAACGGGGATGTATTGGGATGTACAGGCACGGAACTGGAATGTACTGCGATGTACTGGGATGTACTGGGAGCAAACTGGGATTTACTGGGATGTACTGGGAGGAAACTGGGATATACTGGGAGGCACTGGGAGGGAAGTGGGTGTCAACTGGGACATTCCAGTTTCCTCCCAGTACATCCCAGTTCCCTACCAGTGCAGCCCAGTACATCCCAGATCCCTCCCAGTACATCCCAGATCCCTCTCAGTCTGTCCCAGTACATCCCAGTTCCCTCACAGTACATCCCAGTTCACACACAGTTCACACACAGTTCACTCCCAGTTCCATTCCAGTACAGCCCAGTACATGCCACTTTCCTCCAAGTAAATCCCAGTTCTCTCCCACTACATCCAAGTTCCCTCCCACTTCCCGATAAGTACATCCCAGTACTTCACAGTTCACTCCCAGTACATCCCAGTTCCCCCTCGGTACATAACAGTTCCCTCCCAGTACACCCCAGTACATCCCAGTTCCCTCCCAGTATGTCCCACTACATCCCAGTTCCCTCCCAGTCCATCCCAGTTCCCTCCCAGTACATCCCAATTCCCAACACTTTCCACCCAGTACATCCCAGTTCCCTCCCAGTACATCCCAGTTCCCTCTAAGTACATCCCAGTACATCCCAGTTCCCTCCCAGTACATCCCAGTTCCCTCTAAGTACATCCCAGTACTTCACAGTTCCCTCCCAGTTCACTCCCAGTTCCCTCTAAGTACATCCCAATACTTCATAGTTCCCTCCCAGCACGTCCCAGTACGTCCCAGTTCCCCTCAGTACATAACACTTCCCTCCCAGTACATACCAGTACATCCCAGTGTCCTCACAGTACATCCCAGTTCCCTCCCAGTACATCCCAGTTCCCTCCCAGTACATCCCAGTACATAACAGTTACCTCCCAGTACATCCCAGTACATCCCAGTAGATCCTAGGACATTTCAAATCCCTGCCAGTTCCACCCGGTACAACCCAGTACAAGCCTGTACATCCTAGTTCCTCCACAGTACATCCCAGGGCATCCCCGCACATTGTAGTGCCTCCCAGTACATCCCAGTTCCCTCCCAGTACTGGGAGGGACCTGGGACGTACTGGGAGGGAATTGGGACGTACTGGGAGGGAACTGGGACGTATGGGAGGGAACTGGGATGTACTGGGATGTAATGGGATAGTACTGGGAAAGAAGTGGTAGTGAACCGGGAGGGAATTGGGATGTATGGGGATGAACTGGTAGGAAACTGGGATGTACTGGCATGGAACGGGGATGTATTGGGATGTACAGGAACAGAACTGGAATGTACAGCGATGTATTGGCATGTACTGGCAGCGAGCTGGGATTTACTGGGATGTACTGGGAGGAAACTGGGATATACTGGGAGGAAACTGGGATATACTGGGAGGCATTGGGAGGGAAGTGGGTGTCAACTGGGACATTCCAGTTTCCTCCCAGTACATCCCAGTTCCCTACCAGTGCATCCCAGTCCGTCCCAGTTCCCTCCCAGTCCGTCCCAGTACATCCCAGTTCCCTCCCAGTACATCCTACTACATACCAGTTCCCTCCCAGTTCACTCCCAGTACACAACAGTTACCTCCCAGTACGTCCCAGTTCCCTCCCAGTACGTCCCAGTACATCCCAGTTCCGTCCCAGTTCCCTACCAGTGCGTCCTAGTTCCCTCCCAGTACGTCCCAGTTCCCTCTTAGTCCATTCCAGTTCCCTCCAGTATATTCCAGTACATCCCAGTTCCCTCCAGTACATCTCAGTTCCCTCACAGTTCACACACAGTTCACTCCCAGTTCCATTCCAGTACATCCCAGTACATGCCAGTTCCCTCCCAGTACATCCCAGTTCCCTCACAGTTCACACACAGTTCACTCCCAGTTCCATTCCAGTACATGCCAGTTCCCTCCCAGTACATCACACTACATCCCAGTTCCCTCCCAGTTCCTGCTAAGTACACCCCAGTACTTCACAGTTCCCTCCCAGCACATCCCAGTACGTCCCAGTTCCCCTCAGTACATAACACTTCCCTCCCAGTACATACCAGTACATCCCAGTGTCCTCACAGTACGTCCCAGTTCCCTCCCAGTCCGTTCCAATCCCCTCCCAGTACATCCCAGTTCCCTCCCAGTATGTCCCAGTACATCCCAGTTCCCTCCCAGTAAATCCCAGTTACCTCCCAGTAAATCCCAGTTCCCTCCCAGTTCCCTCCCACTACATCCCAGTTCCCTCCCAGTACATACCAGTTCCCTCCCAGTACATCCCAGTACATCCTGGTACATCCCAGTTCCCTCCCAGTATGTCCCACTACATCCCAGTTCCCTCCCAGTACATCCCAGTTCCATCCCAGTACATCCCAGTTCCCTCCCAGTTCCTTCCCAGTACATAACAGTTACCTCCCAGTACATCCCAGTACATCCCAGTACATCCTGGTACATCCCAAATCCCTGCCAGTTCCACCCGGTACAACCCAGTACAAGCCTGTACATCCTAGTTCCTCCACGGTACATCCCAGGGCATCCCCGCACATTGTAGTGCCTCCCAGTACATCCCAGCTCCCTCCCAGTACTGGGAGGGACCTGGGATGTACTGGGAGGGAACTGGGATGTACTGGGATGTAATGGGACGGAACTGGGATGTATTGGGAGGCACTGGGAAAGAAGTGGTAGCGAACCGGGAGGGAATTGGGATGTACGGGGATGAACTGGTAGGAAACTGGGATGTACTGGCATGGAACTGGGATGTATTGGGATGTACAGGAACGGAACTGGAATGTACTGGGATGTACTGGGAGCGAACTGGGATTTACTGGGATGTACTGGGAGGAAACTGGGATATACTGGGAGGAAACTGGGAGGGAAGTGGGTGTCAACTGGACATTCCAGTTTCCTCCCAGTACATCCCAGTTCCCTACCAGTGCATCCCAGTCCGTCCCAGTTCCCTCCCAGTCCGTCCCAGTTCCCTCCCAGTCCGTCTCAGTATATCCCAGTTCCCTCCCAGTACATCCTACTACATACCAGTGTACTGGGAGTGAACTGGCAGGGAACAACAGTTACCTCCCAGTACGTCCCAGTTCCCTCCCAGTACGTCCCAGTATATCCCAGTTCCGTCCCAGTTCCCTACCAGTGCGTCCTAGTTCCCTCCCAGTACGTCCCAGTTCCCTCTTAGTCCATTCCAGTTCCCTCCAGTATATCCCACTACATCCCAGTTCCCTCCAGTACATCTCAGTTCTCTCCCATTTCCCTCCCAGTACATCCCAGTTCCCTAACAGTTCACACACAGTTCACTCCCAGTTCACACACAGTTCACTCCCAGTTCCATTCCAGTACATCCCAGAACATGCCAGTTCCCTCCCAGTACATCACACTACATCCCAGTTCCCTCCCAGTTCCTGCTAAGTACATCCCAGGACTTCACAGTTCCCTCCCAGTACACCCCAGTACGTCCCAGTTCCCCTCAGTACATAACACTTCCCTCCCAGTACATACCAGTACATCCCAGTGTCGTCACAGTACGTCCCAGTTCCCTCCCAGTACATAACAGTTCCCTCCCAGTCCGTCCCAATCCCCTCCCAGTACGTCCCAGTTCCCTGCCAGTATGTCCCAGTACATCCCAGTTCCCTCCCAGTAAATCCCAGTTCCCTCCCAGTAAATCCCAGTTCCCTCCCAGTTCCCTCCCACTACATCCCAGTTCTCTCCCAGTACTTACCAGTTCCCTCCCAGTACATCCCAGTTCCATCCCAGTACATCCCAGTTCCCACCCAGTACATCCTACTACATACCAGTTCCCTCCCAGTTCACTCCCAGTACATCCCAGTACTTCACAGTTCCCTCCCAGTACATCCCCGAACTTCACAGTTCCCCTCAGTACATAACACTTCCCTCCCAGTACATAACAGTACATCCTAGTGTCCTCACAGTACGTCCCAGTTCCCTCCCAGTACATCCCAGTTCCCTACCAGTACATCCCAGTTCCCTACCAGTTCCTTCCCAGTACATAACAGTTACCTCCCAGTACATCCCAGTACATCCCAGTAGATCCTGGTACATCCCAAATCCCTGCCAGTTCCACCCGGTACAACCCAGTACAAGCCTGTACATCCTAGTTCCTCCACAGTACATCCCAGGGCATCCCCGCACATTGTAGTGCCTCCCAGTACATCCCAGGTCCCTCCCAGTACTGGGAGGGAACTGGGATGTACTGGGAGGGAACTGGGACGTACTGGGAGGGAACTGGGACGTACTGGGAGGGAACTGGGATGTACTGGGATGTAATGGGACGGAACTGGGATGTATTGGGAGGCACTGGGAAAGAAGTGGTAGTGAACCGGGAGGGAATTGGGATGTACGGGGATGAACTGGCAGGAAACTGGGATGTACTGGAATGGAAGGGGGATGTATTGGGATGTACAGGAACGGAACTGGAATGTACGGCGATGTATAGGGATGTACTGGGAGCGAACTGGGATTTACTGGGATGTACTGGGAGGAAACTGGGATATACTGGGAGGAAACTGGGATATACTGGGAGGAAACTGGGAGGGAAGTGGGTGTCAACTGGGACATTCCAGTTTCCTCCCAGTACATCCCAGTTCCCTACCAGTGCAGCCCAGTACATCCCAGATCCCTCCCAGTCCCTCCCAGTACATCCCAGTACATCCCAGTTCCCTCACAGTACATCCCAGTTCCCTCCCAGTTCACACACAGTTCACTCCCAGTTCCATTCCAGTACATCCCATTACATGCCAGTTGCCTCCCAGTTTCCTCTAAGTACATCCCAGTACTTTAAAGTTCCCTCCCAGTACATCCCAGTTCCCTCACAGTACATCCCAGTACTTCACAGTTCACTCCCACTACATCCCAGTACGTCCCAGTTCCCCCTTGGTACATAACACTTCCCTCCCAATACATCCAAGTTCCCTCCCAGTACATCCCAATCCCCTCCCAGTACATCCCAGTTCCCTGCCAGTATGTCCCAGTACATCCCAGTTCCCTCCCAGTACATCCCAGTTCCCTCCCAGTTCCCTCCCACTACATCCCAGTTCCCTCCCAGTATATCCCAGTACATCCTGGTACATCCCAGTTCCCACCCAGTACATCCTACTACATACCAGTTCCCTCCCAGTTCACTCCCAGTACATCCCCGAACTTCACAGTTCCATCCCAGTACATCCCAGTACGCACCAGTTCCCCTCAGTACATAACACTTCCCTCCCAGTACATAACAGTACATCCCAGTGTCCTCACAGTACGTCCCAGTTCCCTCCCAGTACATCCCAGTTCCCTACCAGTACGTCCCAGTTCCCTCCCAGTTCACTCCCAGTACATAACAGTTACCTCCCAGTACATCCCAGTACATCCTGGTACATCCCAAATCCCTGCCAGTTCCACCCGGTACAACCCAGTACAAGCCTGTACATCCTAGTTCCTCCACGGTACATCCCAGGGCATCCCCGCACATCGTAGTGCCTCCCAGTACATCCCAGGTCCCTCCCAGTTCACTCCCAGTACATAACAGTTACCTCCCAGTACATCCCAGTACATCCCAGTAGATCCTGGTACATCCCGGTACATCCCAAATCCATGCCAGTTCCACCCGGTACAACCCAGTACAAGCCTGTACATCCTAGTTCCTCCACAGTACATCCCAGGGCATCCCCGCACATTGTAGTGCCTCCCAGTACATCCCAGTTCCCTCCCAGTACTGGGAGGGACCTGGGATGTACAGGAACGGAACTGGGATGTACTGGGAGGGAACTGGGATGTACTGGGATGTAATGGGACGGAACTGGGATGTATTGGGAGGCACTGGGAAAGAAGTGGTAGTGAACCGGGAGGGAATTGGGATGTACGGGGATGAACTGGTAGGAAACTGGGATGTACTGGCATGGAACGGGGATGTATTGGGATGTACAGGAACAGAACTGGAATGTACAGCGATGTATTGGCATGTACTGGCAGCGAGCTGGGATTTACTGGGATGTACTGGGAGGAAACTGGGATATACTGGGAGGAAACTGGGATATACTGGGAGGCATTGGGAGGGAAGTGGGTGTCAACTGGGACATTCCAGTTTCCTCCCAGTACATCCCAGTTCCCTACCAGTGCAGCCCAGTACATCCCAGTTCCCTCCCAGTCCGTCCCAATCCCCTCCCAGTACATCCCAGTTCTCTGCCAGTATGTCCCAGTACATCCCAGTTCCCTCCCAGTTCACTCCCAGTACATCCCAGTACTTCACAGTTCCCTCCCAGTACATCCCAGTACGTCCCAGTTCCCCTCAGTACATAACACTTCCCTCCCAGTACATACCAGTACATCCCAGTGTCCTCACAGTAAGTCCCAGTTCCCTCCCAGTACATCCCAGTTCCCTACCAGTACATCCCAGTTACCTCCCTGTTCCTTCCCAGTACATAACAGTTACCTCCCAGTACATCCCAGTAGATCCTGGTACATCCCAAATCCCTGCCAGTTCCACCCGGTACAACCCAGTACAAGCCTGTACATCCTAGTTCCTCCACAGTACATCCCAGGGCATCCCCGCACATTGTAGTGCCTCCCAGTACATCCCAGTTCCCTCCCAGTACTGGGAGGGACCTGGGATGTACTGGGAGGGAACTGGGATGTACTGGGATGTAATGGGACGGAACTGGGATGTAATGGGACGGAACTGGGAAAGAAGTGGTAGTGAACCGGGAGGGAACTGGAATGTAGGGGAAGAACTGGTTGGGAACTGGGATGTACTGGCATGGAACGGGGATGTATTGGGATGTACAGGAACGGAACTGGAATGTACTGCGATGTACTGGGATGTACTGGCAGCGAGCTGGGATTTACTGGGATGTACTGGGAGGAAACTGGGATATACTGGGAGGCACTGGGAGGGAAGTGGGTGTCAACTGGGACATTCCAGTTTCCTCCCAGTACATCCCAGTTCCCTACCAGTGCATCCCAGTACATCCCAGATCCCTCCCAGTACATCCCAGTTCCCTCCCAGTCCGTCCCAGTACATCCCAGTACATCCCAGTTCCCTCACAGTACATCCCAGTTCCCTCACAGTTCACACACAGTTCACTCCCAGTTCCATTCCAGTACATCCCAGTACATGCCACTTTCCTCCAAGTAATTCCCAGTTCCCTCCCACTACATCCAAGTTCCCTCCCACTTCCCTCTAAGTACATCCCAGTACTTCACAGTTCACTCCCAGTACATCCCAGTTCCCCCTCGGTACATAACAGTTCCCTCCCAGTACACCCCAGTACATCCCAGTTCCCTCCCAGTATGTCCCACTACATCCCAGTTCCCTCCCAGTCCATCCCAGTTCCCTCCCAGTACATCCCAATTCCCAACACTTTCCACCCAGTACATCCCAGTTCCCTCCCAGTACATCCCAGTTCCCTCTAAGTACATCCCAATACTTCATAGTTCCCTCCCAGCACGTCCCAGTACGTCCCAGTTCCCCTCAGTACATAACACTTCCCTCCCAGTACATAACAGTACATCCCAGTGTCCTCACAGTACATCCCAGTTCCCTCCCAGTACATCCCAGTTCTCTCCCAGTTCACTCCCAGTACACAACAGTTACCTCCCAGTACATCCCAGTACATCCCAGTAGATCCTGGTACATCCCAAATCCCTGCCAGTTTCACCCGGTACAACCCAGTACAAGCCTGTACATCCTAGTTCCTCCACAGTACATCCCAGGGCATCCCCGCACATTGTAGTGCCTCCCAGTACATCCCAGTTCCCTCCCAGTACTGGGAGGGACCTGGGATGTACTGGGAGGGAACTGGGACGTACTGGGAGGGAACTGGGATGTACTGGGATGTAATGGGACGGAACTGGGATGTATTGGGAGGCACTGGGAAAGAAGTGGTAGTGAACCGGGAGGGAATTGGGATGTACGGGGATGAACTGGTAGGAAACTGGGATGTACTGGCATGGAACGGGGATGTATTGGGATGGACAGGAACAGAACTGGAATGTACAGCGATGTATTGGCATGTACTGGCAGCGAGCTGGGATTTACTGGGATGTACTGGGAGGAAACTGGGATATACTGGGAGGAAACTGGGATATACTGGGAGGCATTGGGAGGGAAGTGGGTGTCAACTGGGACATTCCAGTTTCCTCCCAGTACATCCCAGTTCCCTACCAGTACAGCCCAGTACATCCCAGTTCCCTCCCAGTCCGTCCCAATCCCCTCCCAGTACATCCCAGTTCCCTGCCAGTATGTCCCAGTACATCCCAGTTCCCTCCCAGTACATACCAGTTCCCTCCCAGTACATCCCAGTTCCCTCCCAGTTCCCTCCCACTACATCCCAGTACATCCCAGTTCCCTCCCAGTACATACCAGTTCCCTCCCACTACATCTCAGTTCCCTCCCGGTACATCCCAGTTCCCACCCAGTACATCCTACTACATACGAGTTCCCTCCCAGTTCACTCCCAGTACATCCCAGTAATTCACAGTTCCCTCCCAGTACATCCCAGTACGTCCCAGTTCCCCTCAGTACATAACACTTCCCTCCCAGTACATACCAGTACATCCCAGTGTCCTCACAGTACGTCCCAGTTCCCTCCCAGTTCCCTCCCACTACATCCCAATACATCCCAGTTCCCTCCCAGTACATCCCAGTTCCCTCCCACTACATCCCAGTACATCCCAGTTCCCTCCCAGTTCACTCCCAGTACATCCCAGTACTTCACAGTTCCCTCCCAGTACATCCCAGTACGTCCCAGTTCCCCTCAGTACATAACACTTCCCTCCCAGTACATAACAGTACATCCCAGTGTCCTCACAGTACGTCCCAGTTCCCTCCCAGTACATCCCAGTTCCCTCCCAGTACATCCCAGTTCCCTCCCTGTTCCTTCCCAGTACATAACAGTTACCTACCAGTACATCCCAGTAGATCCTGGTACATCCCAAATCCCTGCTAGTTCCACCCGGTACAACCCAGTACAAGCCTGTACATCCTAGTTCCTCCACAGTACATCCCAGGGCATCCCCGCACATTGTAGTGCCTCCCAGTACATCCCAGTTCCCTCCCAGTACATCCCAGGTCCCTCCCAGTACATCCCAGTTCCCAACACTTTCCACCCAGTACATCCCAGTTCCCTCCCAGTACATACCAGTTCCCTCCCACTACATCCCAGTACTTCACAGTTCCCTCCCATTTCACTCCCAGTTCCCTCCCAGTACATCCCAGTTCCCTCTAAGTACATCCCAGTACTTCATAGTTCCCTCCCAGCACATCCCAGTACGTCCCAGTTCCCCTCAGTACATAACACTTCCCTCCCAGTACATCCCAGTACATCCCAGTGTCCTCACAGTACATCCCAGTTCCCTCCCAGTACATCCCAGTTCCCTCCCAGTACATCCCAGTACATAACAGTTACCTCCCAGTACATCCCAGTACATCCCAGTAGATCCTAGGACATTTCAAATCCCTGCCAGTTCCACCCGGTACAACCCAGTACAAGCCTGTACATCCTAGTTCCTCCACAGTACATCCCAGGGCATCCCCGCACATTGTAGTGCCTCCCAGTACATCCCAGTTCCCTCCCAGTACTGGGAGGGACCTGGGACGTACTGGGAGGGAATTGGGACGTACTGGGAGGGAACTGGGACGTACTGGGAGGGAACTGGGATGTACTGGGATGTAATGGGATGGAACTGGGAAAGAAGTGGTAGTGAACCGGGAGGGAATTGGGATGTACGGGGATGAACTGGTAGGAAACTGGGATGTACTGGCATGGAACGGGGATGTATTGGGATGTACAGGAACAGAACTGGAATGTACAGCGATGTATTGGCATGTACTGGCAGGAAGCTGGGATTTACTGGGATGTACTGGGAGGAAACTGGGATATACTGGGAGGAAACTGGGATATACTGGGAGGCATTGGGAGGGAAGTGGGTGTCAACTGGGACATTCCAGTTTCCTCCCAGTACATCCCAGTTCCCTACCAGTGCATCCCAGTCCGTCCCAGTTCCCTCCCAGTCCGTCCCAGTACATCCCAGTTCCCTCCCAGTACATCCTACTACAACCAGTTCCCTCCCAGTTCACTCCCAGTACACAACAGTTACCTCCCAGTACGTCCCAGTTCCCTCCCAGTACGTCCCAGTACATCCCAGTTCCGTCCCAGTTCCCTACCAGTGCGTCCTAGTTCCCTCCCAGTACGTCCCAGTTCCCTCTTAGTCCATTCCAGTTCCCTCCAGTATATTCCAGTACATCCCAGTTTCCTCCAGTACATCTCAGTTCCCTCACAGTTCACACACAGTTCACTCCCAGTTCCATTCCACTACATCCCAGTACATGCCAGTTCCCTCCCAGTACATCCCAGTTCCCTCACAGTTCACACACAGTTCACTCCCAGTTCCATTCCAGTACATCCCAGTTCCCTCCCAGTACATCACACTACATCCCAGTTCCCTCCCAGTTCCTGCTAAGTACACCCCAGTACTTCACAGTTCCCTCCCAGCACATCCCAGTACGTCCCAGTTCCCCTCAGTACATAACACTTCCCTCCCAGTACATACCAGTACATCCCAGTGTCCTCACAGTACGTCCCAGTTCCCTCCCAGTCCGTCCCAATCCCCTCCCAGTACATCCCAGTTCCCTCCCAGTATGTCCCAGTACATCCCAGTTCCCTCCCAGTAAATCCCAGTTCCCTCCCAGTTCCCTCCCACTACATCCCAGTTCCCTCCCAGTACATACCAGTTCACTCCCAGTACATCCCAGTACATCCTGGTACATCCCAGTTCCCTCCCAGTATGTCCCACTACATCCCAGTTCCCTCCCAGTACATCCCAGTTCCCTCCCAGTTCCTTCCCAGTACATAACAGTTACCTCCCAGTACATCCCAGTACATCCTGGTACATCCCAAATCCCTGCCAGTTCCACCCGGTACAACCCAGTACAAGCCTGTACATCCTAGTTCCTCCACAGTACATCCCAGGGCATCCCCGCACATTGTAGTGCCTCCCAGTACATCCCAGGTCCCTCCCAGTACATCCTACTACATACCAGTGTACTGGGAGTGAACTGGCAGGGAACAACAGTTACCTCCCAGTACGTCCCAGTTCCCTCCCAGTACGTCCCAGTATATCCCAGTTCCGTCCCAGTTCCCTACCAGTGCGTCCTAGTTCCCTCCCAGTACGTCCCAGTTCCCTCTTAGTCCATTCCAGTTCCCTCCAGTATATCCCACTACATCCCAGTTCCCTCCAGTACATCTCAGTTCTCTCCCATTTCCCTCCCAGTACATCCCAGTTCCCTAACAGTTCACACACAGTTCACTCCCAGTTCACACACAGTTCACTCCCAGTTCCATTCCAGTACATCCCAGTACATGCCAGTTCCCTCCCAGTACATCACACTACATCCCAGTTCCCTCCCAGTTCCTGCTAAGTACATCCCAGGACTTCACAGTTCCCTCCCAGTACACCCCAGTACGTCCCAGTTCCCCTCAGTACATAACACTTCCCTCCCAGTACATACCAGTACATCCCAGTGTCCTCACAGTACGTCCCAGTTCCCTCCCAGTACATAACAGTTCCATCCCAGTCCGTCCCAATCCCCTCCCAGTACGTCCCAGTTCCCTGCCAGTATGTCCCAGTACATCCCAGTTCCCTCCCAGTAAATCCCAGTTCCCTCCCAGTAAATCCCAGTTCCCTCCCAGTTCCCTCCCACTACATCCCAGTTCTCTCCCAGTACTTACCAGTTCCCTCCCAGTACATCCCAGTTCCCACCCAGTACATCCTACTACATACCAGTTCCCTCCCAGTTCACTCCCAGTACATCGCAGTACTTCACAGTTCCCTCCCAGTACATCCCCGAACTTCACAGTTCCCCTCAGTACATAACACTTCCCTCCCAGTACATAACAGTACATCCCAGTGTCCTCACAGTACGTCCCAGTTCCCTCCCAGTACATCCCAGTTCCCTCCCAGTACATCCCAGTTCCCTCCCTGTTCCTTCGCAGTACATAACAGTTACCTCCCAGTACATCCCAGGTCCCTCCCAGTTCACTCCCAGTACACAACAGTTACCTCCCAGTACATCCCAGTACATCCTAGTAGATCCTGGTACATCCCAAATCCCTGCCAGTTCCACCCGGTACAACCCAGTACAAGCCTGTACATCCTAGTTCCTCCACGGTACATCCCAGGACATCCCCGCACATTGTAGTGCCTCCCAGTACATCCCAGTTCCCTCCCAGTACTGGGAGGGACCTGGGATGTACTGGGAGGGAACTGGGACGTACTGGGAGGGAACTGGGACGTACTGGGAGGGAACTGGGATGTACTGGGAGGGACCTGGGATGTACTGGGATGTAATGGGACGGAACTGGGATGTATTGGGAGGCACTGGGAAAGAAGTGGTAGTGAACCGGGAGGGAATTGGGATGTACGGGGATGAACTGGCAGGAAACTGGGATGTACTGGAATGGAACGGGGATGTATTGGGATGGACAGGAACGGAACTGGAATGTACGGCGATGTATTGGGATGTACTGGGAGCGAACTGGGATTTACTGGGATGTACTGGGAGGAAACTGGGATATACTGGGAGGAAACTGGGATATACTGGGAGGAAACTGGGAGGGAAGTGGGTGTCAACTGGGACATTCCAGTTTCCTCCCAGTACATCCCAGTTCCCTACCAGTGCAGCCCAGTACATCCCAGATCCCTCCCAGTCCCTCCCAGTACATCCCAGTTCCCTCACAGTACATCCCAGTTCCCTCCCAGTTCACACACAGTTCACTCCCAGTTCCATTCCAGTACATCCCAGTACATGCCAGTTGCCTCCCAGTTTCCTCTAAGTACATCCCAGTACTTTAAAGTTCCCTCCCAGTACATCCCAGTTCCCTCACAGTACATCCCAGTACTTCACAGTTCACTCCCACTACATCCCAGTACGTCCCAGTTCCCCCTTGGTACATAACACTTCCCTCCCAATACATCCAAGTTCCCTCCCAGTACATCCCAATCCCCTCCCAGTACATCCCAGTTCCCTGCCAGTATGTCCCAGTACATCCCAGTTCCCTCCCAGTACATCCCACTTCCCTCCCAGTTCCCTCCCACTACATACCAGTTCCCTCCCAGTACATCCCAGTACATCCTGGTACATCCCAGTTCCCACCCAGTACATCCTACTACATACCAGTTCCCTCCCAGTTCACTCCCAGTACATCCCAGTACTTCACAGTTCCCTCCCAGTACATCCCCGAACTTCACAGTTCCCCTCAGTACATAACACTTCCCTCCCAGTACATACCAGTACATCCCAGTGTCCTCACAGTACGTCCCAGTTCCCTCCCAGTACATCCCAGTTCCCTCCCAGTACATCCCAGTTCCCTCCCTGTTCCTTCCCAGTACATAACAGTTACCTCCCAGTACATCCCAGTAGATCCTGGTACATCCCAAATCCCTGCCAGTTCCACCCGGTACAACCCAGTACAAGCCTGTACATCCTAGTTCCTCCACAGTACATCCCAGGGCATCCCCGCACATTGAAGTGCCTCCCAGTACATCCCAGTTCCCTCCCAGTACTGGGAGGGAACTGGGATGTACTGGGAGGGAACTGGGACGTACTGGGAGGGAACTGGGACGTACTGGGAGGGAACTGAGATGTACTGGGATGTAATGGGACGGAACTGGGATGTATTGGGAGGCACTGGGAAAGAAGTGGTAGTGAACCGGGAGGGAATTGGGATGTACGGGGATGAACTGGTAGGAAACTGGGATGTACTGGCATGGAACGGGATGTATTGGGATGGACAGGAACAGAACTGGAATGTACAGCGATGTATTGGTATGTACTGGGAGCGAGCTGGGATTTACTGGGATGTACTGGGAGGAAACTGGGATATACTGGGAGGAAACTGGGATATACTGGGAGGCATTGGGAGGGAAGTGGGTGTCAACTGGTACATTCCAGTTTCCTCCCAGTACATCCCTGTTCCCTACCAGTGCAGCCCAGTACATCCCAGTTCCCACCCAGTACATCCTACTACATACCAGTTCCCTCCCAGTTCACTCCCAGTACATCCCAGTACTTCACAGTTCCCTCCCAGTACATCCCAGTACGTCCCAGTTCCCCTCAGTACATAACACTTCCCTCCCAGTACATAACAGTACATCCCAGTGTCCTCACAGTACGTCCCAGTTCCCTCCCAGTACATCCCAGTTCCCTCCCAGTTCCTTCCCAGTACATAACAGTTACCTCCCAGTACATCCCAGTACATCCCAGTAGATCCTGGTACATCCCAAATCCCTGCTAGTTCCACCCGGTACAACCCAGTACAAGCCTGTACATCCTAGTTCCTCCACAGTACATCCCAGGGCATCCCCGCACATTTTAGTGCCTCCCAGTACGTCCCAGTTCCCTCCCAGTACATCCCAGGTCCCTCCCAGTACATCCCAGTTCCCAACACTTTCCACCCAGTACATCCCAGTTCCCTCCCAGTACATCCCAGTTCCCTCTAAGTACATCCCAGTACTTCACAGTTCCCTCCCATTTCACTCCCAGTTCCCTCCCAGTACATCCCAGTTCCCTCTAAGTACATCCCAGTACTTCATAGTTCCCTCCCAGCACATCCCAGTACGTCCCAGTTCCCCTCAGTACATAACACTTCCCTCCCAGTACATCCCAGTACATCCCAGTGTCCTCACAGTACATCCCAGTTCCCTCCCAGTACATCCCAGTTCCCTCCCAGTACATCCCAGTACATAACAGTTACCTCCCAGTACATCCCAGTACATCCCAGTAGATCCTAGGACATTTCAAATCCCTGCCAGTTCCACCCGGTACAACCCAGTACAAGCCTGTACATCCTAGTTCCTCCACAGTACATCCCAGGGCATCCCCGCACATTGTAGTGCCTCCCAGTACATCCCAGTTCCCTCCCAGTACTGGGAGGGACCTGGGACGTACTGGGAGGGAATTGGGATGTACTGGGATGTAATGGGACGGAACTGGGATGTACTGGGATGTACTGGGATGTAATGGGATGGAACTGGGAAAGAAGTGGTAGTGAACCGGGAGGGAATTGGGATGTACGGGGATGAACTGGTAGGAAACTGGGATGTACTGGCATGGAACGGGGATGTATTGGGATGTACAGGAACAGAACTGGAATGTACAGCGATGTATTGGCATGTACTGGCAGGAAGCTGGGATTTACTGGGATGTACTGGGAGGAAACTGGGATATACTGGGAGGAAACTGGGATATACTGGGAGGCATTGGGAGGGAAGTGGGTGTCAACTGGGACATTCCAGTTTCCTCCCAGTACATCCCAGTTCCCTACCAGTGCATCCCAGTCCGTCCCAGTTCCCTCCCAGTCCGTCCCAGTACATCCCAGTTCCCTCCCAGTACATCCTACTACAACCAGTTCCCTCCCAGTTCACTCCCAGTACACAACAGTTACCTCCCAGTACGTCCCAGTTCCCTCCCAGTACGTCCCAGTACATCCCAGTTCCGTCCCAGTTCCCTACCAGTGCGTCCTAGTTCCCTCCCAGTACGTCCCAGTTCCCTCTTAGTCCATTCCAGTTCCCTCCAGTATATTCCAGTACATCCCAGTTCCCTCCAGTACATCTCAGTTCCCTCACAGTTCACACACAGTTCACTCCCAGTTCCATTCCAGTACATCCCAGTACATGCCAGTTCCCTCCCAGTACATCCCAGTTCCCTCACAGTTCACACACAGTTCACTCCCAGTTCCATTCCAGTACATCCCAGTACATGCCAGTTCCCTCCCAGTACATCACACTACATCCCAGTTCCCTCCCAGTTCCTGCTAAGTACACCCCAGTACTTCACAGTTCCCTCCCAGCACATCCCAGTACGTCCCAGTTCCCCTCAGTACATAACACTTCCCTCCCAGTACATACCAGTACATCCCAGTGTCCTCACAGTACGTCCCAGTTCCCTCCCAGTCCGTCCCAATCCCCTCCCAGTACATCCCAGTTCCCTCCCAGTATGTCCCAGTACATCCCAGTTCCCTCCCAGTAAATCCCAGTTCCCTCCCAGTAAATCCCAGTTCCCTCCCAGTTCCCTCCCACTACATCCCAGTTCCCTCCCAGTACATACCAGTTCACTCCCAGTACATCCCAGTACATCCTGGTACATCCCAGTTCCCTCCCAGTATGTCCCACTACATCCCAGTTCCCTCCCAGTACATCCCAGTTCCATCCCAGTACATCCCAGTTCCCTCCCAGTACATAACAGTTACCTCCCAGTACATCCCAGTACATCCTGGTACATCCCAAATCCCTGCCAGTTCCACCCGGTACAACCCAGTACAAGCCTGTACATCCTAGTTCCTCCACAGTACATCCCAGGGCATCCCCGCACATTGTAGTGCCTCCCAGTACATCCCAGGTCCCTCCCAGTACATCCTACTACATACCAGTGTACTGGGAGTGAACTGGCAGGGAACAACAGTTACCTCCCAGTACGTCCCAGTTCCCTCCCAGTACGTCCCAGTATATCCCAGTTCCGTCCCAGTTCCCTACCAGTGCGTCCTAGTTCCCTCCCAGTACGTCCCAGTTCCCTCTTAGTCCATTCCAGTTCCCTCCAGTATATCCCACTACATCCCAGTTCCCTCCAGTACATCTCAGTTCTCTCCCATTTCCCTCCCAGTACATCCCAGTTCACTCCCAGTTCACACACAGTTCACTCCCAGTTCCATTCCAGTACATCCCAGTACATGCCAGTTCCCTCCCAGTACATCACACTACATCCCAGTTCCCTCCCAGTTCCTGCTAAGTACATCCCAGGACTTCACAGTTCCCTCCCAGTACACCCCAGTACGTCCCAGTTCCCCTCAGTACATAACACTTCCCTCCCAGTACATACCAGTACATCCCAGTGTCCTCACAGTACGTCCCAGTTCCCTCCCAGTACATAACAGTTCCATCCCAGTCCGTCCCAATCCCCTCCCAGTACGTCCCAGTTCCCTGCCAGTATGTCCCAGTACATCCCAGTTCCCTCCCAGTAAATCCCAGTTCCCTCCCAGTAAATCCCAGTTCCCTCCCAGTTCCCTCCCACTACATCCCAGTTCTCTCCCAGTACTTACCAGTTCCCTCCCAGTACATCCCAGTTCCATCCCAGTACATCCCAGTTCCCACCCAGTACATCCTACTACATACCAGTTCCCTCCCAGTTCACTCCCAGTACATCCCAGTACTTCACAGTTCCCTCCCAGTACATCCCCGAACTTCACAGTTCCCCTCAGTACATAACACTTCCCTCCCAGTACATAACAGTACATCCCAGTGTCCTCACAGTACGTCCCAGTTCCCTCCCAGTACATCCCAGTTCCCTCCCAGTACATCCCAGTTCCCTCCCTGTTCCTTCGCAGTACATAACAGTTACCTCCCAGTACATCCCAGGTCCCTCCCAGTTCACTCCCAGTACACAACAGTTACCTCCCAGTACATCCCAGTACATCCTAGTAGATCCTGGTACATCCCAAATCCCTGCCAGTTCCACCCGGTACAACCCAGTACAAGCCTGTACATCCTAGTTCCTCCACGGTACATCCCAGGACATCCCCGCACATTGTAGTGCCTCCCAGTACATCCCAGTTCCCTCCCAGTACTGGGAGGGACCTGGGATGTACTGGGAGGGAACTGGGACGTACTGGGAGGGAACTGGGACGTACTGGGAGGGAACTGGGACGTACTGGGAGGGAACTGGGATGTACTGGGATGTAATGGGACGGAACTGGGATGTATTGGGAGGCACTGGGAAAGAAGTGGTAGTGAACCGGGAGGGAATTGGGATGTACGGGGATGAACTGGCAGGAAACTGGGATGTACTGGAATGGAACGGGGATGTATTGGGATGGACAGGAACGGAACTGGAATGTACGGCGATGTATTGGGATGTACTGGGAGCGAACTGGGATTTACTGGGATGTACTGGGAGGAAACTGGGATATACTGGGAGGAAACTGGGATATACTGGGAGGAAACTGGGAGGGAAGTGGGTGTCAACTGGGACATTCCAGTTTCCTCCCAGTACATCCCAGTTCCCTACCAGTGCAGCCCAGTACATCCCAGATCCCTCCCAGTCCCTCCCAGTACATCCCAGTTCCCTCACAGTACATCCCAGTTCCCTCCCAGTTCACACACAGTTCACTCCCAGTTCCATTCCAGTACATCCCAGTACATGCCAGTTGCCTCCCAGTTTCCTCTAAGTACATCCCAGTACTTTAAAGTTCCCTCCCAGTACATCCCAGTTCCCTCACAGTACATCCCAGTACTTCACAGTTCACTCCCACTACATCCCAGTACGTCCCAGTTCCCCCTTGGTACATAACACTTCCCTCCCAATACATCCAAGTTCCCTCCCAGTACATCCCAATCCCCTCCCAGTACATACCAGTTCCCTGCCAGTATGTCCCAGTACATCCCAGTTCCCTCCCAGTACATCCCACTTCCCTCCCAGTTCCCTCCCACTACATACCAGTTCCCTCCCAGTACATCCCAGTACATCCTGGTACATCCCAGTTCCCACCCAGTACATCCTACTACATACCAGTTCTCTCCCAGTTCACTCCCAGTACATCCCAGTACTTCACAGTTCCCTCCCAGTACATCCCAGTATGTCCCAGTTCCCCTCAGTACATAACACTTCCCTCCCAGTACATAACAGTACATCCCAGTGTCCTCACAGTACGTCCCAGTTCCCTCACAGTACATCCCAGTTCCCTACCAGTACATCCCAGTTCCCTCCCTGTTCCTTCCCAGTACATAACAGTTACCTCCCAGTACATCCCAGTAGATCCTGGTACATCCCAAATCCCTGCCAGTTCCACCCGGTACAACCCAGTACAAGCCTGTACATCCTAGTTCCTCCACAGTACATCCCAGGGCATCCCCGCACATTGTAGTGCCTCCCAGTACATCCCAGTTCCCTCCCAGTACTGGGAGGGAACTGGGATGTACTGGGAGGGAACTGGGACGTACTGGGAGGGAACTGGGATGTAATGGGACGGAACTGGGATGTAATGGGACGGAACTGGGAAAGAAGTGGTAGCGAACCGGGAGGGAATTGGGATGTACGGGGATGAACTGGTAGGGAACTGGGATGTACTGGCATGGAACGGGGATGTATTGGGATGGACAGGAACGGAACTGGAATGTACAGCGATGTATTGGGATGTACTGGCAGCGAGCTGGGATTTACTGGGATGTACTGGGAGGAAACTGGGATATACTGGGTGGCACTGGGAGGGAAGTGGGTGTCAACTGCGACATCCCAGATCCCTCCCAGTCCCTCCCAGTCCCTCCCAGTACATCCCAGTTCCCTCCCAGTTCACACACAGTTCACTCCCAGTTCCATTCCAGTACATCCCAGTACATGCCAGTTGCCTCCCAGTTTCCTCTAAGTACATCCCAGTACTTTAAAGTTCCCTCCCAGTACATCCCAGTTCCCTCACAGTACATCCCAGTACTTCACAGTTTACTCCCACTACATCCCAGTACGTCCCAGTTCCCCCTTGGTACATAACACTTCCCTCCCAATACATCCAAGTTCCCTCCCAGTACATCCCAATCCCCTCCCAGTACATCCCAGTTCCCTGCCAGTATGTCCCAGTACATCCCAGTTCCCTCCCAGTACATCCCAGTTCCCTCCCAGTTCCCTCCCAGTACATCCCAGTTCCCTCCCAGTTCCCTCCCACTACATCCCAGTTCCCTGCCAGTACATCCCAGTTGCCTCCCAGTACATCCCAGTTCCCTCCCAGTTCCCTCCCACTACATCCCAGTACATCCCAGTTCCCTCCCAGTACATACCAGTTCCCTCCCAGTACATCCCAGTTCCCTCCCGGTACATCCCAGTTCCCACCCAGTACATCCTACTACATACCAGTTCCCTCCCAGTTCACTCCCAGTACACAACAGTTACCTCCCAGTACATCCCAGTAGATCCTGGTACATCCCAAATCCCTGCCAGTTCCACCCGGTACAACCCAGTACAAGCCTGTACATCCTAGTTCCTCCACAGTACATCCCAGGGCATCCCCGCACATTGTAGTGCCTCCCAGTACATCCCAGTTCCCAACCAGTGCAGCCCAGATCCCTCCCAGTCTGTCCCAGTACGTCCCAGTACATCCCAGTTCCCTCACAGTACATCCCAGTTCCCTCACAGTTCACACACAGTTCACTCCCAGTTCCATTCCAGTACATCCCAGTACATGCCACTTTCCTCCAAGTAAATCCCAGTTCCCTCCCACTACATCCAAGTTCCCTCCCACTTCCCTCTAAGTACATCCCAGTACTTCACAGTTCACTCCCACTACATCCCAGTTCCCCTTCGGTACATAACAGTTCCCTCCCAGTACACCCCAGTACATCCCAGTTCCCTCCCAGTCCATCCCAGTTCCCTCCCACTAAATCCCAATTCCCAACACTTTCCACCCAGTCCATCCCAGTTCCCTCCCAGTACATCCCAGTTCCCTCTAAGTACATCCCAGTACTTCACAGTTCCCTCCCAGTTCACTCCCAGTACACAACAGTTACCTCCCAGTACATCCCAGTACATCCTAGTAGATACTAGGACATTTCAAATCCCTGCCAGTTCCACCCGGTACAACCCAGTACAAGCCTGTACATCCTAGTTCCTCCACAGTACATCCCTGTGCATCCCCGCACATTCTGGTGCCTTCCAGTACATCCCAGGTCCCTCCCAGTTCACTCCCAGTACACAACAGTTACCTCCCAGTACATCCCAGTAGATCCTGGTACATCCCAAATCCCTGCCAGTTCCACCCGGTACAACCCAGTACAAGCCTGTACATCCTAGTTCCTCCACGGTACATCCCAGGACATCCCCGCACATTGTAGTGCCTCCCAGTACATCCCAGCTCCCTCCCAGTACTGGGAGGGAACTGGGATGTACTGGGAGGGAACTGGGATGTACTGGGATGTAATGGGACGGAACTGGGATGTATTGGGAGGCACTGGGAAAGAAGTGGTAGTGAACCGGGAGGGAATTGGGATGTACGGGGATGAACTGGTAGGAAACTGGGATGTACTGGCATGGAACGGGGATGTATTGGGATGTACAGGAACGGAACTGGAATGTAATGCGATGTACTGGGAGCAAACTGGGATTTACTGGGATGTACTGGGAGGAAACTGGGATATACTGGGAGGAAACAGGGATATACTGGGAGGCATTGGGAGGGAAGTGGGTGTCAACTGGGACATTCCAGTTTCCTCCCAGTACATCTCAGTTCCCTACCAGTGCAGCCCAGTACATCCCAGTTCCCTCCCAGTCCGTCCCAATCCCCTCCCAGTACATCCCAGTTCCCTGCCAGTATGTCCCAGTACATCCCAGTTCCCTCCCAGTTCCCTCCCACTACATCCCAGTTCCCTCCCAGTACATACCAGTTCCCTCCCAGTACATCCCAGTTCCCTCCCAGTTCCCTCCCACTACATCCCAGTTCCCTCCCAGTACATACCAGTTCGCTCCCAGTACATCCCACTACATCCCAGTTCCCACCCAGTACATCCTACTACATACCAGTTCCCTCCCAGTTCACTCCCAGTACATCCCAGTAGTTCACAGTTCCATCCCAGTACATCCCAGTACGCACCAGTTCCCCTCTGTACATAACACTTCCCTCCCACTACATAACAGTACATCCCAGTGTCCTCACAGTACGTCCCAGTTCCCTCCCAGTACATCCCAGTTCCCTACCAGTACGTCCCAGTTCCCTCCCAGTTCACTCCCAGTACATAACAGTTACCTCCCAGTACATAACAGTACATCCCAGTAGATCCTGGTACATCCCAAATCCCTGCCAGTTCCACCCGGTACAACCCAGTACAAGCCTGTACATCCTAGTTCCTCCACAGTACATCCCAGGGCATCCCCGCACATTGTAGTGCCTCCCAGTACATCCCAGCTCCCTCCCAGTACTGGGAGGGACCTGGGATGTACTGGGATGTAATGGGACGGAACTGGGATGTATTTGGAGGCAATGGGAAAGAAGTGGTAGCGAACCGGGAGGGAATTGGGATGTACGGGGATGAACTGGTAGGAAACTGGGATGTACTGGCATGGAACGGGGATGTATTGGGATGTACAGGAACGGAACTGGAATGTACTGCGATGTACTGGGAGCAAACTGGGATTTACTGGGATGTACTGGGAGGAAACTGGGATATACTGGGAGGAAACTGGGAGGAAAGTGGGTGTCAACTGGGACATTCCAGTTTCCTCCCAGTACATCCCAGTTCCCTACCAGTGCATCCCAGTCCGTCCCAGTTCCCTCCCAGTCCGTCCCAATACATCCCAGTTCCCTCCCAGTACATCCTACTACATACCAGTTCCCTCCCAGTTCACTCCCAGTACACAACAGTTCCCTCCCAGTACGTCCCAGTTCCCTCCCAGTACGTCCCAGTACATCCCAGTTCCGTCCCTGTTTCCGACCAGTGCGTCCTAGTTCCCTCTTATTCCATTCCAGTTCCCTCCAGTACATCTCAGTTCTCTCCCATTTCCCTCCAAGTACATCCCAGTTCCCTCCCAGTTCACTCCCAGTACACAACAGTTACCTCCCAGTACATCCCAGTACATCCCAGTAGATCCTAGGACATTTCAAATCCCTGCTAGTTCCACCCGGTACAACCCAGTACAAGCCTGTACATCCTAGTTCCTCCACAGTACATCCCAGGGCATCCCCGCACATTGTAGTGCCTCCCAGTAGATCCCAGGTCCCTCCCAGTACTGGGAGGGAACTGGGACGTACTGGGAGGGACCTGGGATGTACTGGGAGGGAACTGGGATGTGCTGGGATGTAATGGGACGGAACTGGGATGTATTGGGAGGCACTGGGAAAGAAGTGGTAGTGAACCGGGAGGGAATTGGGATGTACGGGGATGAACTGGTAGGGAACTGGGATGTACTGGCATGGAACGGGGATGTATTGGGATGTACAGGAACGGAACTGGAATGTACGGCGATGTATTGGGATGTACTGGGAGCGAACTGGGATTTATTGGGATGTACTGGGAGGAAACTGGGATATACTGGGAGGAAACTGGGATTTACTGGGAGGAAACTGTGATTTACTGGGAGGAAACTGTGATATACTGGGAGGAAACTGTGATATACTGGGAGGAAACTGGGATATACTGGGAGGAAACTGGGAGGGAAGTGGGTGTCAACTGGGACATTCCAGTGTCCTCCCAGTACATCCCAGTTCCCTACCAGTGCAGCCCAGTACATCCCAGATCCCTCCCAGTCCCTCCCAGTCCCTCCCAGTACCCTCACAGTACATCCCAGTTCCCTCCCAGTTCACACACAGTTCACTCCCAGTTCCATTCCAGTACGTCCCACTACATCCCAGTTGCCTCCCAGTTTCCTCTAAGTACATCCCAGTACTTCAAAGTTCCCTCCCAGTACATCCCAGTTCCCTCTAAGTACATCCCAGTACTTCACAGTTCACTCCCACTACATCCCAGTACGTCCCAGTTCCCCCTTGGTACATAACACTTCCCTCCCAATACATCCAAGTTCCCTCCCAGTACATCCCAATCCACTCCCAGTACATCCCAGTTCCCTGCCAGTATGTCCCCAGTACATCCCAGTTCCCTCCCAGTACATACCAGTTCCCTCCCAGTACATACCAGTTCCCTCCCAGTTCCCTACCAGTGCATCCCAGTCCGTCCCAGTTCCCTCCCAGTCCGTCCCAGTACATCCCAGTTCCCTCCCAGTTCACTCCCAGTACATAACAGTTACCTCCCAGTACATCCCAGTAGATCCTGGTACATCCCAAATCCCTGCCAGTTCCACCCGGTACAACCCAGTACAAGCCTGTACATCCTAGTTCCTCCACAGTACATCCCAGGGCATCCCCGCACATTGTAGTGCCTCCCAGTACATCCCAGTTTCCTCCCAGTACTGGGAGGGACCTGGGATGTACTGGGAGGGAACTGGGATGTACTGGGATGTAATGGGACGGAACTGGGATGTAATGGGACGGAACTGGGAAAGAAGTGGTAGTGAACCGGGAGGGAATTGGGATGTACGGGGATGAACTGGTAGGGAACTGGGATGTACTGGCATGGAACGGGGATGTATTGGGATGTACAGGAACGGAACTGGAAAGTACTGCGATGGACTGGGATGTACTGGGAGCAAACTGGGATTTACTGGGATGTACTGGGAGGAAACTGGGATATACTGGGAGGAAACTGGGATATACTGGGAGGCACTGGGAGGGAAGTGGGTGTCAACTGGGACATTCCAGTTTCCTCCCAGTAGATCCCAGTTCCCAACCAGTGCAGCCCAGTACATCCCAGATCCCTCCCAGTCCGTCCCAGTACATCCCAGTTCCCTCACAGTTCACACACAGTTCACTCCCAGTTCCATTCCAGTACATCCCAGTACATGCCACTTTCCTCCAAGTAAATCCCAGTTCCCTCCCACTACATCCAAGTTCCCTCCCACTTCCCTCTAAGTACATCCCAGTACTTCACAGTTCCCTCCCAGTACACCCCAGTACATCCCAGTTCCCTCCCAGTATGTCCCACTACATCCCAGTTCCCTCCCAGTCCATCCCAGTTCCCTCCCACTAAATCCCAATTCCCAACACTTTCCACCCAGTCCATCCCAGTTCCCTCCCAGTACATACCAGTTCCCTCTAAGTACATCCCAGTACTTCACAGTTCCCTCCCAGTTCACTCCCAGTTCCCTCCCAGTACATCCCAGTTCCCTCTAAGTACATCCCAATACTTCATAGTTCCCTCCCAGCACGTCCCAGTACGTCCCAGTTCCCCTCAGTACATAACACTTCCCTCCCAGTACATAACAGTACATCCCAGTGTCCTCACAGTACATCCCAGTTCCCTCCCAGTTCACTCCCAGTACACAACAGTTACCTCCCAGTACATCCCAGTAGATCCTGGTACATCCCAAATCCCTGCCAGTTCCACCCGGTACAACCCAGTACAAGCCTGTACATCCTAGTTCCTCCACAGTACATCCCAGGGCATCCCCGCACATTGTAGTGCCTCCCAGTACATCCCAGTTCCCAACCAGTGCAGCCCAGTACATCCCAGATCCCTCCCAGTCCCTCCCAGTACATCCCAGTTCCCTCACAGTACATCCCAGTTCCCTCACAGTTCACACACAGTTCACTCCCAGTTCCATTCCAGTACATCCCAGTACATGCCACTTTCCTCCAAGTAAATCCCAGTTCCCTCCCACTACATCCAAGTTCCCTCCCACTTCCCTCTAAGTACATCCCAGTACTTCACAGTTCACTCCCAGTACATCCCAGTTCCCCCTCGGTACATAACAATTCCCTCCCAGTACACCCCAGTACATCCCAGTTCCCTCCCAGTCCATCCCAGTTCCCTCCCAGTAAATCCCAATTCCCAACACTTTCCACCCAGTACATCCCAGTTCCCTCCCAGTACATCCCAGTTCCTTCTAAGTACATCCCAGTACTTCACAGTTCCCTCCCAGTTCACTCCCAGTACACAACAGTTACCTCCCAGTACATCCCAGTACATCCTAGTAGATACTAGGACATTTCAAATCCCTGCCAGTTCCACCCGGTACAACCCAGTACAAGCCTGTACATCCTAGTTCCTCCACAGTACATCCCTGTGCATCCCCGCACATTGTAGTGCCTTCCAGTACATCCCAGGTCCCTCCCAGTTCACTCCCAGTACACAACAGTTACCTCCCAGTACATCCCAGTAGATCCTGGTACATCCCAAATCCCTGCCAGTTCCACCCGGTACAACCCAGTACAAGCCTGTACATCCTAGTTCCTCCACGGTACATCCCAGGACATCCCCGCACATTGTAGTGCCTCCCAGTACATCCCAGCTCCCTCCCAGTACTGGGAGGGAACTGGGATGTACTGGGAGGGAACTGGGATGTACTGGGATGTAATGGGACGGAACTGGGATGTATTGGGAGGCACTGGGAAAGAAGTGGTAGTGAACCGGGAGGGAATTGGGATGTACGGGGATGAACTGGTAGGAAACTGGGATAAACTGGGATGTACTGGCATGGAACGGGGATGTATTGGGATGGACAGGAACGGAACTGGAATGTACGGCGATGTATTGGGATGTACTGGGAGCGAACTGGGATATACTGGGATGTACTGGGAGGAAACTGGGATATACTGGGAGGAAACTGGGATATACTGGGAGGAAACTGGGAGGGAAGTGGGTGTCAACTGGGACATTCCAGTTTCCTCCCAGTACATCCCAGTTCCCTACCAGTGCAGCCCAGTACATCCCAGATCCCTCCCAGTCCCTCCCAGTACATCCCAGTTCCCTCACAGTACATCCCGGTTCCCTCCCAGTTCACACACAGTTCACTCCCAGTTCCATTCCAGTACATCCCAGTACATGCCAGTTGCCTCCCAGTTTCCTCTAAGTACATCCCAGTACTTTAAAGTTCCCTCCCAGTACATCCCAGTTCCCTCACAGTACATCGCAGTACTTCACAGTTCACTCCCACTACATCCCAGTACGTCCCAGTTCCCCCTTGGTACATAACACTTCCCTCCCAATACATCCAAGTTCCCTCCCAGTACATCCCAATCCCCTCCCAGTACATCCCAATCCCCTGCCAGTATGTCCCAGTACATCCCAGTTCCCTCCCAGTACATACCAGTTCCCTCCCAGTACATCCCAGTTCCCTCCCACTACATCCCAGTTCCCTCCCAGTACATCCCAGTACATCCTGGTACATCCCAGTTCCCACCCAGTACATCCTACTACATACCAGTTCCCTCGCAGTTCACTCCCAGTACATCCCAGTACTTCACAGTTCCATCCCAGTACATCCCAGTACGCACCAGTTCCCCTCAGTACATAACACTTCCCTCCCAGTACATAACAGTACATCCCAGTGCCCTCACAGTACGTCCCAGTTCCCTCACAGTACATCCCAGTTCCCTACCAGTACGTCCCAGTTCCCTCCCAGTTCACTCCCAGTACATAACAGTTACCTCCCAGTACATCCCAGTACATCCTGGTACATCCCAAATCCCTGCCAGTTCCACCCGGTACAACCCAGTACAAGCCTGTACATCCTAGTTCCTCCACAGTACATCCCAGGGCATCCCCGCACATTGTAGTGCCTCCCAGTACATCCCAGTTCCCTCCCAGTACTGGGAGGGACCTGGGATGTACTGGGAGGGAACTGGGACGTACTGGGAGGGAACTGGGATGTACTGGGATGTAATGGGACGGAACTGGGATGTATTGGGAGACACTGGGAAAGAAGTGGTAGTGAACCGGGAGGGAATTGGGATGTACGGGGATGAACTGGTAGGAAACTGGGATGTACTGGCATGGAACGGGGATGTATTGGGATGTACAGGAACGGAACTGGAATGTACTGCGATGTACTGGGAGCAAACTGGGATTTACTGCGATGTACTGGGAGCAAACTGTGATTTACTGGGATGTACTGGGAGGAAACTGGGATATACTGGGAGGAAACAGGGATATACTGGGAGGCATTGGGAGGGAAGTGGGTGTCAACTGGGACATTCCAGTTTCCTCCCAGTACATCTCAGTTCCCTACCAGTGCAGCCCAGTACATCCCAGTTCCCTCCCAGTCCGTCCCAATCCCCTCCCAGTACATCCCAGTTCACTGCCTGTATGTCCCAGTACATCCCAGTTCCCTCCCAGTACATACCAGTTCCCTCCCAGTACATCCCAGTTCCCTCCCAGTTCCCTCCCACTACATCCCAGTTCCCTCCCAGTACATACCAGTTCCCTCCCAGTACATACCGGTTCCCTCCCGGTACATCCCGGTTCCCACCCAGTACATCCTACTACATACCAGTTCCCTCCCAGTTCACTCCCAGTACATCCCAGTACTTCACAGTTCCCTCCCAGTACATCCCAGTACGTCCCAGTTCCCCTCAGTACATAACACTTCCCTCCCAGTACATACCAGTACATCCCAGTGTCCTCACAGTACGTCCCAGTTCCCTCCCAGTACATCCCAGTTCCCTCCCTGTTCCTTCCCAGTACATAACAGTTACCTCCCAGTACATCCCAGTAGATCCTGGTACATCCCAAATCCCTGCCAGTTCCACCCGGTACAACCCAGTACAAGCCTGTACATCCTAGTTCCTCCACAGTACATCCCAGGGCATCCCCGCACATTGTAGTGCCTCCCAGTACATCCCAGATCCCTCCCAGTACATCCCAGTTCCCTCCCAGTCTGTCCCAGTACGTCCCAGTACATCCCAGTTCCCTCACAGTACATCCCAGTTCCCTCACAGTTCACACACAGTTCACTCCCAGTTCCATTCCAGTACATCTCAGTACATGCCACTTTCCTCCAAGTAAATCCCAGTTCCCTCCCACTACATCCAAGTTCCCTCCCACTTCCCTCTAAGTACATCCCAGTACTTCACAGTTCACTCCCACTACATCCCAGTTCCCCCTCGGTACATAACGGTTCCCTCCCAGTACACCCCAGTACATCCCAGTTCCCTCCCAGTATGTCCCACTACATCCCAGTTCCCTCCCAGTAAATCCCAAACCCAACACTTTCCACCCAGTACATCCCAGTTCCCTCCCAGTACATCCCAGTTCCCTCTAAGTACATCCCAGTACTTCACAGTTCCCTCCCAGTTCACTCCCAGTTCCCTCCCAGTACATCCCAGTTCCCTCTAAGTACATCCCAATACTTCATAGTTCCCTCCCAGCACGCCCCAGTACGTCCCAGTTCCCCTCAGTACATAACACTTCCCTCCCAGTACATACCAGTACATCCCAGTGTCCTCACAGTACGTCCCAGTTCCCTCCCAGTAAATCCCAATTCCCAACACTTTCCACCCAGTACATCCCAGTACCCTCCCAGTACATCCCAGTAGATCCTGGTACATCCCAAATCCCTGCCAGTTCCACCCGGTACAACCCAGTACAAGCCTGTACATCCTAGTTCCTCCACAGTACATCCCAGGGCATCCCCGCACATTGTAGTGCCTCCCAGTACATCCCAGTTCCCTCCCAGTACATCCCAATCCACTCCCAGTACATCCCAGTTCCCTGCCTTTATGTCCCCAGTACATCCCAGTTCCCTCCCAGTACATACCAGTTCCCTCCCAGTACATCCCAGTACATCCCAGTTCCCTCCCAGTACATACCAGTTCCCTCCTAGTACATCCCAGTACATCCTGGTACATCCCAGTTCCCACCCAGTACATCCTACTACATACCAGTTCCCTCCCAGTTGACTCCCAGTACATCCCAGTACTTCACAGTTCCCTCCCAGTACATCCCAGTTCCCCTCAGTACATAACACTTCCCTCCCAGTACATAACAGTACATCCCAGTGTCCTCACAGTACGTCCCAGTTCCCTCCCAGTACATCCCAGTTCCCTACCAGTACGTCCCAGTTCCCTCCCTGTTCCTTCCCAGTACATAACAGTTACCTCCCAGTACATCCCAGTACATCCTGGTACATCCCAAATCCATGCCAGTTCCACCCGGTACAACCCAGTACAAGCCTGTACATCCTAGTTCCTCCACAGTACATCCCAGGGCATCCCCGCACATTGTAGTGCCTCCCAGTACATCCCAGCTCCCTCCCAGTACTGGGAGGGACCTGGGATGTACTGGGATGTAATGGGACGGAACTGGAATGTATTTGGAGGCAATGGGAAAGAAGTGGTAGCGAACCGGGAGGGAATTGGGATGTACGGGGATGAACTGGTAGGAAACTGGGATGTACTGGCATGGAACGGGGATGTATTGGGATGTACAGGAACGGAACTGGAATGTACTGCGATGTACTGGGAGCAAACTGGGATTTACTGGGATGTACTGGGAGGAAACTGGGATATACTGGGAGGAAACTGGGAGGAAAGTGGGTGCCAACTGGGACATTCCAGTTTCCTCCCAGTACATCCCAGTTCCCTACCAGTGCATCCCAGTCCGTCCCAGTTCCCTCCCAGTCCGTCCCAATACATCCCAGTTCCCTCCCAGTACATCCTACTACATACCAGTTCCCTCCCAGTACACAACAGTTCCCTCCCAGTACGTCCCAGTTCCCTCCCAGTACGTCCCAGTACATCCCAGTTCCGTCCCTGTTTCCGACCAGTGCGTCCTAGTTCCCTCTTATTCCATTCCAGTTCCCTCCAGTACATCTCAGTTCTCTCCCATTTCCCTCCAAGTACATCCCAGTTCCCTCCCAGTTCACTCCCAGTACACAACAGTTACCTCCCAGTACATCCCAGTACATCCCAGTAGATCCTAGGACATTTCAAATCCCTGCTAGTTCCACCCGGTACAACCCAGTACAAGCCTGTACATCCTAGTTCCTCCACAGTACATCCCAGGGCATCCCCGCACATTGTAGTGCCTCCCAGTAGATCCCAGGTCCCTCCCAGTACTGGGAGGGAACTGGGACGTACTGGGAGGGACCTGGGATGTACTGGGAGGGAACTGGGATGTGCTGGGATGTAATGGGACGGAACTGGGATGTATTGGGAGGCACTGGGAAAGAAGTGGTAGTGAACCGGGAGGGAATTGGGATGTACGGGGATGAACTAGTAGGGAACTGGGACGTACTGGCATGGAACGGGGATGTATTGGGATGTACAGGAACGGAACTGGAATGTACGGCGATGTATTGGGATGTACTGGGAGCGAACTGGGATTTACTGGGATGTACTGGGAGGAAACTGGGATATACTGGGAGGAAACTGGGATTTACTGGGAGGAAACTGTGATTTACTGGGAGGAAACTGGGATATACTGGGAGGAAACTGGGATATACTGGGAGGAAACTGGGAGGGAAGTGGGTGTCAACTGGGACATTCCAGTGTCCTCCCAGTACATCCCAGTTCCCTACCAGTGCAGCCCAGTACATCCCAGATCCCTCCCAGTCCCTCCCAGTACATCCCAGTTCCCTGCAGTATGTCCCCAGTACATACCAGTTCCCTCCCAGTACATACCAGTTCCCTCCCAGTACATACCAGTTCCCTCCCAGTACATCCTGGTACATCCCAGTTCCCACCCAGTACATCCTACTACATACCAGTTCCCTCCCAGTTCCCTCCCAGTTACCTCCCAGTTACCTCCCAGTACATCCTGGTACATCCCAAATTCCTGCCAGTTCCACCCGGTACAACCCAGTACAAGCCTGTACATCCTAGTTCCTCCACAGTACATCCCAGGGCATCCCCGCACATTGTAGTGCCTCCCAGTACATCCCAGGTCCCTCCCAGTACATACCAGTTCCCTCCTAGTACATCCCAGTACATCCTGGTACATCCCAGTACATCCTGGTACATCCCAGTTCCCACCCAGTACATCCTACTACATACCAGTTCCCTCCCAGTTCACTCCCAGTACATCCCAGTACTTCACAGTTCCCTCCCAGTACATCCCAGTTCCCCTCAGTACATAACACTTCCCTCCCAGTACATAACAGTACATCCCAGTGTCCTCACAGTACATCCCAGTTCCCTACCAGTACATCCCAGTTCCCTCCCTGTTCCTTCCCAGTACATAACAGTTACCTCCCAGTACATCCCAGTAGATCCTGGTACATCCCAAATCCCTGCCAGTTCCACCCGGTACAACCCAGTACAAGCCTGTACATCCAAGTTCCTCCACAGTACATCCCAGGGCATCCCCGCACATTGTAGTGCCTTCCAGTACATCCCAGTTCCCTCCCAGTCCGTCCCAATCCCCTCCCAGTACATCCCAGTTCCCTGCCAGTATGTCACAGTACATCCCAGTTCCCTCCCAGTACATACCAGTTCCCTCCCAGTACATCCCAGTTCCCTCCCAGTACATCCCAGTTCCCTCTAAGTACATCCCAGTACTTCACAGTTCCCTCCCAGCACATCCCAGTACGTCCCAGTTACCCTCAGTACATAACACTTCCCTCCCAGTACATACCAGTACATCCCAGTTCCCTCCCTGTTCCTTCCCAGTACATAACAGTTACCTCCCAGTACATCCCAGTAGATCCTGGTACATCCCAAATTCCTGCCAGTTCCACCCGGTACAACCCAGTACAAGCCTGTACATCCTAGTTCCTCCACAGTACATCCCAGGGCATCCCCGCACATTGTAGTGCCTCCCAGTACATCCCAGTTCCCTCCCAGTACTGGGAGGGATCTGGGATGTACTGGGAGGGAACTGGGATGTACTGGGATGTAATGGGACGGATCTGGGATGTATTGGGAGGCACTGGGAAAGAAGTGGTAGTGAACCGGGAGGAAATTGGGATGTACGGGGATGAACTAGTAGGGAACTGGGATGTACTGGCATGGAACGGGGATGTATTGGGATGTATAGGAACGGAACTGGAATGTACGGCGATGTATTGGGATGTACTGGGAGCGAACTGGGATTTACTGGGATGTACTGGGAGGAAACTGGGATATACTGGGAGGAAACTGGGATTTACTGGGAGGAAACTGGGATTTACTGGGAGGAAACTGGGATTTACTGGGAGGAAACTGGGATTTACTGGGAGGAAACTGGGAGGGAAGTGGGTGTCAACTGGGACATTCCAGTGCCCTCCCAGTACATCCCAGTTCCCTACCAGTGCAGCCCAGTCCCTCCCAGATCCCTCCCAGTCCCTCCCAGTACCCTCACAGTACATCCCAGTTCCCTCACAGTTCACACACAGTTCACTCCCAGTTCCATTCCAGTACGTCCCACTACATCCCAGTTGCCTCCCAGTTTCCTCTAAGTACATCCCAGTACTTCAAAGTTCCCTCCCAGTACATCCCAGTTCCCTCTAAGTACATCCCAGTACTTCACAGTTCACACCACCTACATCCCAGTACGTCCCAGTTCCCCCTTGGTACATAACACTTCCCTCCCAATACATCCAAGTTCCCTCCCAGTACATCCCAATCCCCTCCCAGTACATCCCAGTTCCCTGCCAGTATATCCCCAGTACATCCCAGTTCCCTCCCAGTACATACCAGTTCCCTCCCAGTACATCCCAGTACATCCCAGTTCCCTCCCAGTACATACCAGTTCCCTCCCAGTACATACCAGTACATCCTGGTACATCCCAGTTCCCACCCAGTACATCCTACTACATACCAGTTCCCTCCCAGTTCACTCCCAGTACATCCCAGTACTTCACAGTTCCCTCCCAGTACATCCCAGTACGTCCCAGTTCCCCTCAGTACATAACACTTCCCTCCCAGTACATAACAGTACGTCCCAGTTCCCTCACAGTACGTCCCAGTTCCCTACCAGTACATCCCAGTTCCCTCCCTGTTCCTTCCCAGTACATAACAGTTACCTCCCAGTACATCCCAGTACATCCTGGTACATCCCAAATCCCTGCCAGTTCCACCCGGTACAACCCAGTACAAGCCTGTACATCCTAGTTCCTCCACAGTACATCCCAGGGCATCCCCACACATTGTAGTGCCTCCCAGTACATCCCAGTTCCCTCCCAGTACTGGGAGGGAACTGGGATGTACTGGGAGGGACCTGGGATATACTGGGATGTAATGGGACGGAACTGGGATGTATTGGGAGGCACTGGGAAAGAAGTGGTAGTGAACCGGGAGGGAATTGGGATGTACGGGGATGAACTGGTAGGGAACTGGGATGTACTGGCATGGAACGGGGATGTATTGGGATGTACAGGCACGGAACTGGAATTTACTGCGATGTACTGGGATGTACTGGGAGCAAACTGGGATTTACTGGGATGTACTGGGAGGAGACTGGGATATACTGGGAGGCACTGGGAGGGAAGTGGGTGTCAACTGGGACATTCCAGTGTCCTCCCAGTACATCCCAGTTCCCTACCAGTGCATCCCAGTACATCCCAGATCCCTCCCAGTCTGTCCCAGTACATCCCAGTACATCCCAGTTCCCTCACAGTACATCCCAGTTCCCTCACAGTTCACACACAGTTCACTCCCAGTTCCATTCCAGTACATCCCAGTACATGCCACTTTCCTCCAAGTAAATCCCAGTTCTCTCCCACTACATCCAAGTTCCCTCCCACTTCCCTCTAAGTACATCCCAGTACTTCACAGTTCACTCCCAGTACATCCCAGTTCCCCCTTGGTACATAACAGTCCCCTCCCAGTACACCCCAGTACATCCCAGTTCCCTCCCAGTATGTCCCACTACATCCCAGTTCCCTCCCAGTCCATCCCAGTTCCCTCCCAGTAAATCCCAATTCCAAACACTTTCCTCCCAGTACATCCCAGTTCCCTCCCAGTACATCCCAGTTCCCTCCCAGTACATCCCAGTACTTCACAGTTCCCTCCCAGCACATCCCAGTACGTCCCAGTTACCCTCAGTACATAACACTTCCCTCCCAGTACATACCAGTACATCCCAGTTCCCTACCAGTTCCTTCCCAGTACATAACAGTTACCTCCCAGTACATCCCAGTAGATCCTGGTACATCCCAAATTCCTGCCAGTTCCACCCGGTACAACCCAGTACAAGCCTGTACTTCCTAGTTCCTCCACACTACATCCCAGGACATCCCAGGACATTGTAGAGCCTCCCAGTACGTCCCAGTTCCCTCCCAGTACAACCCAGTAGATCCTGGTACGTCCCCGTTCCCCGCACTGTACGTCCCCGTTCCCCGCACTGTACTGGGAGGACAACCGAGCCTGCGCAGTGACTGACATAGGGAACGAGCAAGTTTGTACCCATCACTAGACAAGACAATAATGACTATGTATGAGTATGTGAAATTTTCATCTATAAATTGTACGGGAAAGGTGCGTAAGGTACGCACGCCAGGAGGAGCGATCCCCCGTGCATCCGGCTCCGCGAATAAAGAATGCCTGCTCTTTAATACTAAATTGGTGTTGAGGAGTCGTTTCCGATTTTAACGCGTTTTTCGGTAACACAGGGAGTCAGATCAAGAGAGCCAGAGAACAACAAAACACCGACAGGCTACAGGACAGAGCAGGAGGAATAAAAAAAAAAAAAAAAACGGAGCCAGAGCCAGGCAGAGAGAGGCGGAGAAAGAAAAAGGAGCCACAGGCTACAGGACAGAGAGAGGGAGGACTGAAAAGACGGGGAGGCAGGGAGCCACTCAGAGCGAGACGGAGAAAGAAGGTGCGGGGGGGGGCGCAAAAAAAAATAATTTTGCAGCAGGTAAGGAAAGAGAGGGGGCCGGGGGAGAGACAGGGAGGGCCCAGGACGCACAAGAGAGGCAACGGGGCCCCAGTGGCCCAGGACTCACCGCGACTCTCGCTCTCAGCGCTGCTGGCACAATTTAGCCGTTCAGATGCTTCTTTCCCCTCCTCTCCTCCCTGCCTCTTCTGCAGCTCCAGACTCTAGGCCGTCCTCCACCTGAAGAGAATACGTGGCTGTCTTACAGCTCTTACCAGATGAGGCTTCCTAGGCACGTAGCCTAGCTTGCTCGTGCACTACACGCCCGTACCCAACTCCGGGTTACGCGTACAGACCCTACGGTGCACGTTGGTGGCCTGGCCCGCTGCGGGCTATGAAGGGGGATCCTTCCTCCCCCACCTGCATGGACAGGCTCTCTCTTGCCTGCGGCAGGAAGGCAGCTGGCAGCCAGAGCACCTTCAGTTTCTTCTTCTTTACCTTTCGTTGGCGTCTCCAGCTTCAGCCGAGGCAGCTCCTGTCCGCAGCCGGGAAGGGCTTTGTCTATCCCTTTTCGGCCCTGCGCTGCGAGGACGGCGAGGACGGGCAGAGAGAAGCCACGCGAGCCTGAGACGGCCGCAGGCAACGGCATCCCCGGGGGAAGGACAGACAACCACGTCCTCAGCACGGTCTCTGGGAGAGGGAAAGAAGAAACAGCGACCGTCATTACCGTCGATCGACCCTGGCCAAAGCCTCTCCTTCCGCAGGGGCTTCTGGACACACCGCTCCCTCCCCACGCTACTGCTAAGGGCCCCTGCGCCAAGGGGGAATCCAGTGCGCTTGAGGGACGGCTTGCTGCCTTCACGACAGGGCCTGGGGGCGGCCTAAGGCTATGCAGCACGCTTATGGGGAGGTGCCGGAGCTGGGGGCAGGCGCACGGGGCAAGGGGGGCCAGGGGAGGCTGAGCGGGACCTCCGGTGGGCCGGGGACGCGGCCATCATCTGCGCCCTGGGCACGGGGAAAAGGTCATCGTCCTCCTCCTTTCCCTCTTCCCTTCTGTCAGCTCCCGGGGAACTCACCGCTTCTCGGGAAGCGGCCGCACCCGCAAGCCCCCAGTAATCAACACGAATCCAACCCCAAAAATACACCTCGCGTACCGTACGCGCCACGGCCGCCCGGCACCCGAGCGCCGGAAGACCGCGCCTCCCGCCATGCCCGGCGAACCACGTGACAGGGCCGGCAGCCACTGCGCCAGGACTACAGCTCCCGGCATGCTCTGCGGCACAACCCGGCCGCCCGGCGGCCGGTTTGATGCGGAGCCACCCAGCATCCCTGCGAGCACAGCTGCAGGCGCAACAGCAGTTACGCAGCCACAACTAGGCACTAAACAAAGGCTTTCCAACACTGGAGGTCTAGAACAGGTAGACATTAGCACAGAAGCACAAGGGGCTCCGTCACCCTGCACAAATCTCCCCGTGCCTACACACGCACACGTTCAGAAGTTAGTTATCAGAAAACGCCCGACTCAGCCATTTGCCACAGTCACGAGACTCACGACATGATAACACGACATGACACGCGAGGTGGGCTCAGAGTTTTAAGGCAAGAAATACCTCCCACGCCCCCCACCCGAGATCTTTCAGGGTCCACACCTGCCATCGCCCCGCACCAAACCTACCCGGCCAAAGGCTTTCAGGTGGCCCGAAACACTGTACACAGAAAATAACCAGGGACAGACCTGCATTGTTCGGAAGCGAACGATGCCCGACCGGGGCTCCTCTGCGGGGCACGGAGCCCCCCGGCCCCGCCCGGAGACACACACCCGCCCCCCGCTGCCCGAACTCACCCACCAGCGCTCTCCGGCCCCCGGACACGGCCGCGCTGCTCTCTCAGGCGGCTGCCGCAGGCGAGGCTCGGGCACCGCCAGGCCTCCAGGCGTCCCGAGGGGCTGCCGGCCACCGCAGGGGATGGCTGCCGGCGGCCGGACCGCCGCGGCGCTCCCCGCCCAGCTCCGAGCAGGCTCCGCCGGCCGCGGGCTTCCCACGCCGGGCCGCAGAGGGGCCCCGGCACCGCACAGGGACGCCTCGCGACCCGGCCGCCACACGCACCGGCCCTTCGGCCTCCACACGCACCGCTCCCGCCCCCGCTCCGACGCGCCGCGCACGCGCCACCGGAAGCCCGAGCCCCGCGGGGCGGCCCTTAAAGGGCGGCCGGAAGGAACGGCCCCCACCGGCCCCGCCACCGCGCCCAGCCGGTGAGCGCCAGCGCCCCCTGCTGGCCGGGCCGCGCTCAGCTCGCGAGGGCGCCGAGGGCCGGGCGGGGCGGGACGCGCCGGCTCGGGGCCAGCGCCTTCTCGGAGCGAGCGGGAAACCCCTGCGGGCCCCGGTCACGGCCGGGCAGAGCCGCGCGCCCTCCGAGAGCTGCTGAACGCGGCTGCCGCTCGTGACACATACCGAGCCGTCTGCGACGGGAGCAGGCAGAGGAGGAAGGGGCCGGCGGCCGCGGGGCCTGGCCCCAGGCGGGGGGGAGGGGCTGGGGCCCGGGGGGCCGCCCCCCTCCTCACAGTTCCCTCACAGTTCCCTCACAGTTCCCTCACAGTTCCCTCACAGTTCCCTCACAGTTCCCTCACAGTTCCCTCACAGTTCCCTCACAGTTCCCTCACAGTTCCCTCACAGTTCCCTCACAGTTCCCTCACAGTTCCCTCACAGTTCCCTCACAGTTCCCTCACAGTTCCCTCACAGTTCCCTCACAGTTCCCTCACAGTTCCCTCACAGTTCCCTCACAGTTCCCTCACAGTTCCCTCACAGTTCATCCCATGGACGGAACCGGGACCTACTGTGAGGCACTGGGAAAGAAGTGGGAGGAAGCCAGGACAGACCAATATAGCCCAGTATGGACTAGACCAATATAGCCCAGTATGGACTGGAGGGAACTGCGAGGGAACCGCGAGAGAACCCCACAGAACAAACCATGGGGCACGAGAAGGCAGAGAATTAAGAATTAGGGACAGGGAGCCAGAAAAAAAAAAGAAAAAAACCAAAGGGAGACAGAGAGCAAAAGGAATCGCAATGCGTACGGAGAGAAGAGAGAAACAATTCTAGCATAGGGTCACGGGGGAGCCAGGGACAGCAAGATGGAGAAAGGACAGAAGCTACAGGCTACAGGGCAGAGAGGGAAGAATTAATGAATAGACACAGAGAGATGGGCAGAAAGACATGGAGAAAGGCTAAAGATCACACGGCCTACAGGGAAGAGAGAAGAGAGGGAGGAATTTTAAAAACAGGGGCAAGAAGCCAGAGAGAGGGAGAGAGAAGCAACAATAAAATGGGGACAAGCCACAGGGCAGCGAGGAGGGAATCAATGAATAAGAACACGAGACCAAAGAGAACACAATGTAGAATGGAAAAAAGGAACAGCGGCCTACAGGGAAGGAGGAATTAAAGATCAGGGACTGGGAGGCAGACAGAGACACATGAAGAAACAAGTGAAAAAAAAGAAAAAAACAAACCAACAGCAATGGGCTACAAAGACAGAGAGGGAGGAAATGAGGAAATAAAACGTCGCAGCAAGGAGCTGGACAGAGAGAGATGAGGACAAACAAATAGCACGGGTCCACGTGACAGAGAACGTGGAATTAGAACACAGAGAGAGGGAGCCGGACAGAGAGAGAGGCCGAGAGAAACATCTAGACAGGCTACAGCGGGCAGAGGCAGGAATTAAAACCTAGGGACAGGGAGCTGGACAGAGAGAGATGGAGGTCACAGGGAACAGCGGTGGCTGCAGGAAGAACAGGAATTCATGAATAGGGAAAGGGAGCTGGACAGAGAAGAACTCAGAAAGGCAAGAACAGTAGCAGGGTACAGAGCAGAGAAGACAAATTAAAAAGCACGGGGGGAGCGTTGAGGCAGACAGAGAGATTAAGAAAAAAGTCACGGGCTACGTGGCAAAGCAGGAGGAATTCAGAAACGAGGATGGGAACCAAGGGAGAGTGTGCTGGTGAAGGATAACGGGCATTAAAAGTGAGGGACGGGGAGCTGGGAAAAGCGAGGCAGAGAAAAACAGAATCACAGAGAGAATCACACAAAGCCAAAAAAGAAGAAACTGAACAACAGGAACAGGTGTAACCAAAGCGATGAAATCAACCAACCAGAGACGGTGTTCCATTACGGGAACATGGAGCGTACCAATCAGCGCACCTGTCGATCTGCATTTTAGTGCCTAGGCGATCGTTAATGTCAGCAGAACAACAGACAACATGCTTCTGTCAGAAAAGGATGACAAAACGCGGTTTCGCTTAGCGGACTGAGAAAACTAGCCAAGACTGCCAAGAGTAAGAGCCGAGAAGCTAAAAGGTAATTCCGGCAGGGGGAGATCGCGACCACCGACTCACAGACCACCACCGACCCAAGTAACACCACCTACTCAGAAGAGAACAACGGAAGAGGACAACCGAGCCTGCGCAGTGATTGACATACGGAACGAGCAAGTTTGTACCCATCGCTAGACAAGACAATAATGACTATGTATGAGTATGTAAAATTTTCATCTACAAATTGTACGGGAAAGGTGCGTGAGGTACGCACGCCAGGAGGAGCGATCCCCCGTGCATCCGGCACCGTGAATATAGAATGCCTGCTCTTTAATACTAAATTGGTGTTGAGGAGTCGTTTCCGATTTTAACGCGTTTTTCGGTAACAGTTTTGGCACCCCAGGTGGGAACCTGCTTTTGAATCTCGACGGATCCGTGGGATCGTGGGACCTGCAGCCGGCCCCGAGGAATTCTCCGGGAGAGCTTCCGATCCCCGGGCCAGAGAATTCTGAGCAAGATCCCCTGGATTGAGGTAAACAAGGCATTCTTTGAAGAAGAAACTTAGGTAGAATAATACGTGGGGTTAGTTTCCCACATAGGATAGGATAGCGGGTTTGAGTCCCACAGGCCTGCCCGTAAGGCGCGGCGAAAGCCACGCAGGGTCGGGGCCAAGAGGTGCCTCGGTTGGTAAGTCTCTGCTAGGCGAAAGCCTGTGGAGCGGGACCCGAGGGTAGGGGAGTCTTCAACAGGGGGTTGAAGTCTCCAGGGATATCTAGCAGGGGGCTACAGATCCCAGTGGCAGATTTCCAGTGAGACCTCTAACGGGGGTTGGAGTCCCTCTGACTAGTATTTGTGATAGTGCACTATCACAACTACTAGTCGACTGGGAGACGGGAGCATTACTGAGTAGGAAACCTATCCCACAGAGAACACCTTTGCGATGTATTTTGAAGCACTGGAAAGACGTCGGGGGCGGTGACCCACTAACTCGGAAACCATTAATTGAATATTGCAATCATTGGTGGCCAACGTATCAATTGGAAGGTGGGCACAAATGGCCAGAACATGAGACATTGCAATATCGTACCATCTTGCAATTAATGATGTTTTGTAAAAAGGGAAGGCAAATGGGAAGAAGTGGCATATGTTGATTTGTTCTTTACACCGTGGAATCATCCCGAGCAGCAGAAACAGCGTGAGGTATGTCCACAAGATTCTACGGCAATGTTTCTGAAAAGAGGAAAACGTGGTGAGAACTTGAAAGAGTGTTGCTCTACTTGTGATACTGGATACTTCGCTTGATGAAACTGACAAGAAAATAGTATGGAATACAGCCAGAAGGCAGGTGCAGGGAGCACATGCTAACAGGAATTTACAGAGAACAATGAATAAGAATTTTCCATCTACAAATCCCGAGTGGGACCCTAATCAGCCAGGACCCAGGGGAATGTTGACTAGATGTCAGAGAGAGATTTTATTTGGAGTAAGACAAGCAATGCCAAAAGCAATAAATTGGTCAAAATTTATGAAGTGAGACAAGAATTAAGTGAGTCCCCTTCAGCCTTTATGGAAAGACTGAAGGTGACCACCAGAAAATATACTCATTTGAACCCAGAAAAACCAGAAAAAGCAATTCAGCTGGTCTCTATATTCATAAGACAATCAGCCCCAGATGGGGGCGGGGGGAGAGAAAACAACCTTCAGAAACTAGAACAACCTGAATCCAGAGATCTGGGTTAAATGCTTGAAGTAGCTTGGCATGAAGGAGACCAGGGGAATCAACCCTAGCTGAACACCTGGTTACACTGAAGCTACGGAATGAAGAAATAGAATTTTTGGTAGATACGGGAGCCACTTATTTGGTATTGAATACACGTGAAGAGAAATTTGATCATAAATCAGTAGATGTTGCTAGCGCAACAGGGCAAAGAAAAATTAGCCCCTCTCAGAGCCATTAAAGTTTAAATTGGAGAAGCAATGGGCAACTCACCAGTTTCTGCATATGCCTGAATGTCCACTGCCTCTGTTATGACGAGATCTATTAGGTCAATTAGATGCTCAAGTAACTTTTAAAGATGGAGAGATTAAATCACTAATACCAGAATCAAAAGCCACAGAGGCGAGAGCGTTTATGTTACAGGATTCCTCCAGGGAGGAACGGGTTCCCGAGGAAGTGGAAAACGTAGTAATTCCTTTGGTTTGAGCGAGCGGAGCTCCGGAGCGATCTAAGTGGGCAGAGCCGGTAAAAGTAACCTTAAAGCTTGGAGCCAAGCCCGTAAGACAAAAACAATACGCTATTAAGCGAGAGGCTCGAAAAGGATTACAGAAGTTAATTATAAAATTTTTCAGAATATGAGCTTTTAGTGGAATGTGAATCAGAATATAGTACTCCTGTGTCGCCAGTAAAGAAATCTAGAGGCAAAGAGTATTAGCTAGTTCACGATTTAAGGGCTATAAATCAGGTGGTCCAAGATATACATCCGGTAGTAGCTAATCCATACACTTTACTGACCTCTTTTAAAGGAGGAGCATAAATGGTTTACTGTACTAGATTTGAAGGACGCCTTCTTTTGCATACCTCCAGGCATAAAAAGTCAAAGCCTATTTGCTTTGGAATGGGAAAGCCCCACCACAGAATGAAAGACACAGCTACCATGGACCGTACTTCCACAAGGATTTAAAAATAGTCCTACGATACTTGAGACTCAGCTGGCAAAAAAAAATTAGAGATATAGAAAAAACAGAACCCAGGGAGAGGCATCTTGTTACAGAATGCGGATGACATTCTGATAGCGGCACAAAGTAAAGAAAAATGTTTTGAAATTTTTAAATTTTCTCGGCCAAGGAAGATGCGGAGTTTCCAGAAACAAAACCCAAATAGGAAAAGAAGCAGCCATTTATTTAGGATTTGAAATATCTCAAAGACAAAGACAATTAGAAAGTGAAAAGAAAGAAACTATTTGTCAAATTCCCGAACCTAGCAGCCCGAAGGAACTGAGAGCTTTTCTGAAAACAATGAAATAGCATCAGCTCTGGATTCTGAACTATAGACTGTATGTAAAACCATTATTTGAGGCATTGAAAGACTCAAAAGGATAAATATTTAACCTGGACGCCCGGATGCCAAACGGCATTCAAAGAACTGAAAAGAGCCTCGATGATGGCCCCTGCATTAGGCCTACCTGATTTCGCTAAACCTTTTCAGTTGTTTGTCCACGAAAGACAACATTTAGCCCTTGGAGTGCTGACACAGCGACTGGGAACCTGGAAGAGACCTGTGGGCTACTTCTCCAAACAACCTGACCACGCGAGTAAAAGATGGCCTAGGTGTTTACGGGCAGTAGCAACAACAGCGCTGCCGATCCGGGAAGCCCCAAAGTTAACAATGGGACAGAAGATGACAGTATATGTCCCGCACATAGCGGTGACTGTTTTAGAACAAAAGGGGGGTCGTTGGCTATCCCTTAGCAGAATGTTGAAATATCAAGTTGTTCTGTTAGAACAAGACGATGTGGAATCGAAGACTACTGCTATACTGAATCCTGCTATGTTTTTAACAACAGAAAACCTTACGGACAATTTAGAACACGATCGCTTGCTAACTATTGAACAAGTCTATTCCAGCAGACCAGACCTGAGACACAAACCTCTGGGAAAATCCTGATCTGGAGTTGTTTACAGATGGAAGAAGCTCTGGGCGAGAAGAGAAGCGAATGGCCGGATATGCTGTCGTTATCGCCGCCGAGGGAACGGAGTCAGGGGTGCTGCCTGCAAACACCTCAGCACAGAAAGCAGTATTGGTAGCATCGAAGCGAGCTCTGCGAATGGCAGAAGGACAAAGGATAAATATCTAGACTGATTCCAAACGTGCATTTGGTGTGATCCACGATCATGGAGCTATTGGGAAGGAGAAAGGACTGCCATCAGCCCAAGAATCATCAATACAGCATAAAGAAGAAATTCTCCAACTTCCGGAAGACGTGCAGAAACCAAAAGAAGTGGCGGTAAAGCGTTGCAAAGCTCATCAATTTGGCCAGACGGCTGTAAACATAAGCAAACGACTGACCGATAAAGCTGCAAAGAGGACTGCAGAGCAAGGTATCCTTGCACTAGTACCAGTAAAACAGATCAGAATTCCAAAGTTGAAACCGAGATATAATAAATTGGATGAGCAATTAGCAGAACAATTGGAAGCATCACAAAACACAGAGAGATGGTAGGTAACACCAGAAAAACAAGTAATAACAACAACCACCCCACAAGTTATGACAGAACTTGCAAAAGAAAACCATGAGCAAACACATTAGGCTGTAGGCGCTACGGTTTTGAGTTTAAAAACATCTGTAGCGTGTGTAGGCACGACAAGAATAGTTAAACCCATAGTAGCTAAGTGTCCAATCTGTCCTAGAAATAATCCCCTGAACCAAAGGAAACAACCTTTAGGAGTAACAAAACAAAAAATTCTCCCGGAAATTATTAGCAAATTAAGTTCTCTGAGTTACCCAGACAAAATAGATATAGCAGTATTTGTCAGTGCTGATTGACAAATTTTCTAGATGGCCAGCAGCTTTCTCGTGCTGCACCGACAAAGCTAGAGTAGTAGTTAAGACGTTGCTGAAGGAAATAATACCAAGATTTAGAGTGCCAACGGGAATGTCCTCTGATAGAGCACCACATTTTTTTGCAGAGGTACTTCAACAAATTAATAAAATTTTGGGTAGAAAATGGGACCTGCATACACCCTGGAGACCACAATCAAGTGAAAAAATTCAGAACATGAAGCAAACACTAAACTGACATAGTGGAATATTATTGATCTAGGATGGAAGTATTGAGAAAATTATTATTTCAGAACTTCCAAACAGAGGAAATGTAACCAAAGTGATGAAATCAACCAGAGACGGTGTTCCATTACGGGAACATGGAGCGTACCAATCAGCGTATCTGTCGATTTGCATTTTAGTCCGTAGGCGATCATTAATGCGAACAGAACAACAGACAACGTGCTTCTGTCAGAAAAGGATGAAAAAACGCTGTTTCGCTTAGCGGACTGAGAAAACTAGCCAAGACTGCCAAGATTAAGAGCCGAGAAGCTAAAAGGTAATTCCGGCAGGGGGAGATCGCGACCACCGACTCACAGACCACCACCGACCCAAGTAACAGAAGAGAACAACGGAAGAGGACAACCGAGCCTGCGCAGCGATTTACATACGGAACGAGCAAGTTTGTACCAATCAGCAGACAGGACAATAATGAATATGTATGAATACGTAAAACATTGATCTACAAATTGTACGGGAAAGGTGCGTGAGGTACGCACGCCAGGAGGAGCGATCCCCCGTGCATCCGGCGCCGCGAATAAAGAATGCCTGCTCTTTAATACTAAATTGGTGTTGAGGAGTCGTTTCCGATTTTAACGCGTTTTTCGGTAACACAGGGAGTCAGATCAAGAGAGCCAGAGAACAACAAAACACCGACAGGCTACAGGACAGAGCAGGAGGAATAAAAAAAAAAAAAAACGGAGCCAGAGCCAGGCAGAGAGAGGCGGAGAAAGAAAAAGGAGCCACAGGCTACAGGACAGAGAGAGGGAGGACTGAAAAGACGGGGAGGCAGGGAGACACTCAGAGCGAGATGGAGAAAGAAGGTGCGGGGGGGGGGGCGCAAAAAAAAAAAGTAAATTTTGCAGCAGGTAAGGAAAGAGAGGGGGCCGGGGGAGAGACAGGGAGGGCCCAGGACGCACAAGAGAGGCAACGGGGCCCCAGTGGCCCAGGACTCACCGCGACTCTCGCTCTCAGCGCTGCTGGCACAATTTAGCCGTTCAGATGCTTCTTTCCCCTCCTCTCCTCCCTGCCTCTTCTGCAGCTCCAGACTCTAGGCCGTCCTCCACCTGAAGAGAATACGTGGGTGTCTTACAGCTCTTACCAGATGAGGCTTCCTAGGCACGTAGCCTAGCTCGCTCGTGCACTACACGCCCGTACCCAACTCCGGGTTACGCGTACAGACCCTACGGTGCACGTTGGTGGCCTGGCCCGCTGCGGGCTATGAAGGGGGATCCTTCCTCCCCCACCTGCATGGACAGGCTCTCTCTTGCCTGCGGCAGGAAGGCAGCTGGCAGCCAGAGCACCTTCAGTTTCTTCTTCTTTACCTTTCGTTGGCGTCTCCAGCTTCAGCTGAGGCAGCTCCTGTCCGCAGCCGGGAAGGGCTTTGTCTATCCCTTTTCGGCCCTGCGCTGCGAGGACGGCGAGGACGGGCAGAGAGAAGCCACGCGAGCCTGAGACGGCCGCAGGCAACGGCATCCCCGGGGGAAGGACAGACAACCACGTCCTCAGCACGGTCTCTGGGAGAGGGAAAGAAGAAACAGCGACCGTCATTACCGTCGATCGACCCTGGCCAAAGCCTCTCCTTCCGCAGGGGCTTCTGGACACACCGCTCCCTCCCCACGCTACTGCTAAGGGCCCCTGCGCCAAGGGGGAATCCAGTGCGCTTGAGGGACGGCTTGCTGCCTTCACGACAGGGCCTGGGGGCGGCCTAAGGCTATGCAGCACGCTTATGGGGAGGTGCCGGAGCTGGGGGCAGGCGCACGGGGCAAGGGGGGCCAGGGGAGGCTGAGCGGGACCTCCGGTGGGCCGGGGAGGCGGCCGTCATCTGCGCCCTGGGCACGGGGAAAAGGTCATCGTCCTCCTCCTTTCCCTCTTCCCTTCTGTCAGCTCCCGGGGAACTCACCGCTTCTCGGGAAGCGGCCGCACCCGCAAGCCCCCAGTAATCAACACGAAGCCAACCCCAAAAATACACCTCGCGTACCGTACGCGCCACGGCCGCCCGGCACCCGAGCGCCGGAAGACCGCGCCTCCCGCCATGCCCGGCGAACCACGTGACAGGGCCGGCAGCCACTGCGCCAGGAATACAGCTCCCGGCATGCTCTGCGGCACAACCCGGCCGCCCGGCAGCCGCAAGGACTACAGCTCCCGGCATGCTCTGCGGCACAACCCGGCCGCCCGGCGGCCGGTTTGATGCGGAGCCACCCAGCATCCCTGCGAGCACAGCTGCAGGCGCAACAGCAGTTACGCAGCCACAACTAGGCACTAAACAAAGGCTTTCCAACACTGGAGGTCTAGAACAGGTAGACATTAGCACAGAAGCACAAGGGGCTCCGTCACCCTGCACAAATCTCCCCGTGCCTACACACGCACACGTTCAGAAGTTAGTTATCAGAAAACGCCCGACTCAGCCATTTGCCACAGTCACGAGACTCACGACATGATAACACGACATGACACGCGAGGTGGGCTCAGAGTTTTAAGGCAAGAAATACCTCCCACGCCCCCCACCCGAGATCTTTCAGGGTCCACACCTGCCATCGCCCCGCACCAAACCTACCCGGCCAAAGGCTTTCAGGTGGCCCGAAACACTGTACACAGAAAATAACCAGGGACAGACCTGCATTGTTCGGAAGCGAACGATGCCCGACCGGGGCTCCTCTGCGGGGCACGGAGCCCCCCGGCCCCGCCCGGAGACACACACCCGCCCCCCGCTGCCCGAACTCACCCACCAGCGCTCTCCGGCCCCCGGACACGGCCGCGCTGCTCTCTCAGGCGGCTGCCGCAGGCGAGGCTCGGGCACCGCCAGGCCTCCAGGCGTCCCGAGGGGCTGCCGGCCACCGCAGGGGATGGCTGCCGGCGGCCGGACCGCCGCGGCGCTCCCCGCCCAGCTCCGAGCAGGCTCCGCCGGCCGCGGGCTTCCCACGCCGGGCCGCAGAGGGGCCCCGGCACCGCACAGGCACGCCTCGCGACCCGGCCGCCACACGCACCGGCCCTTCGGCCTCCACACGCACCGCTCCCGCCCCCGCTCCGACGCGCACGCGCCACCGGAAGCCCGAGCCCCGCGGGGCGGCCCTTAAAGGGCGGCCGGAAGGAACGGCCCCCACCGGCCCCGCCACCGCGCCCAGCCGGTGAGCGCCAGCGCCCCCTGCTGGCCGGGCCGCGCTCAGCTCGCGAGGGCGCCGAGGGCCGGGCGGGGCGGGACGCGCCGGCTCGGGGCCAGCGCCTTCTCGGAGCGAGCGGGAAACCCCTGCGGGCCCCGGTCACGGCCGGGCACAGCCGCGCGCCCTCCGAGAGCTGCTGAACGCGGCTGCCGCTCGTGACACATACCGAGCCGTCTGCGACGGGAGCGGGCAGAGGAGGAAGGGGCCGGCGGCCGCGGGGCCTGGCCCCAGGCGGGGGGGAGGGGCTGGGGCCCGGGGGGCCGCCCCCCTCCTCACAGTTCCCTCACAGTTCCCTCACAGTTCCCTCACAGTTCCCTCACAGTTCCCTCACAGTTCATCCCATGGACGGAACCGGGACCTACTGTGAGGCACTGGGAAAGAAGTGGGAGGAAGCCAGGACAGACCAATATAGCCCAGTATGGACTAGACCAATATAGCCCAGTATGGACTGGAGGGAACTGCGAGGGAACCGCGAGAGAACCCCACAGAACAAACCATGGGGCACGAGAAGGCAGAGAATTAAGAATTAGGGACAGGGAGCCAGAAAAAAAAAAGAAAAAAACCAAAGGGAGACAGAGAGCAAAAGGAATCGCAATGCGTACGGAGAGAAGAGAGAAACAATTCTAGCATAGGGTCACGGGGGAGCCAGGGACAGCAAGATGGAGAAAGGACAGAAGCTACAGGCTACAGGGCAGAGAGGGAAGAATTAATGAATAGACACAGAGAGATGGGCAGAAAGACATGGAGAAAGGCTAAAGATCACACGGCCTACAGGGAAGAGAGAAGAGAGGGAGGAATTTTAAAAACAGGGGCAAGAAGCCAGAGAGAGGGAGAGAGAAGCAACAATAAAATGGGGACAAGCCACAGGGCAGCGAGGAGGGAATCAATGAATAAGAACACGAGACCAAAGAGAACACAATGTAGAATGGAAAAAAGGAACAGCGGCCTACAGGGAAGGAGGAATTAAAGATCAGGGACTGGGAGGCAGACAGAGACACATGAAGAAACAAGTGAAAAAAAAGAAAAAAACAAACCAACAGCAATGGGCTACAAAGACAGAGAGGGAGGAAATGAGGAAATAAAACGTCGCAGCAAGGAGCTGGACAGAGAGAGATGAGGACAAACAAATAGCACGGGTCCACGTGACAGAGAACGTGGAATTAGAACACAGAGAGAGGGAGCCGGACAGAGAGAGAGGCCGAGAGAAACATCTAGACAGGCTACAGCGGGCAGAGGCAGGAATTAAAACCTAGGGACAGGGAGCTGGACAGAGAGAGATGGAGGTCACAGGGAACAGCGGTGGCTGCAGGAAGAACAGGAATTCATGAATAGGGAAAGGGAGCTGGACAGAGAAGAACTCAGAAAGGCAAGAACAGTAGCAGGGTACAGAGCAGAGAAGACGAATTAAAAAGCACGGGGGGAGCGTTGAGGCAGACAGAGAGAGATTAAGAAAAAAGTCACGGGCTACGTGGCAAAGCAGGAGGAATTCAGAAACGAGGATGGGAACCAAGGGAGAGTGTGCTGGTGAAGGATAACGGGCATTAAAAGTGAGGGACGGGGAGCTGGGAAAAGCGAGGCAGAGAAAAACAGAATCACAGAGAGAATCACACAAAGCCAAAAAAGAAGAAACTGAACAACAGGAACAGGTGTAACCAAAGCGATGAAATCAACCAACCAGAGACGGTGTTCCATTACGGGAACATGGAGCGTACCAATCAGCGCACCTGTCGATCTGCATTTTAGTCCCTAGGCGATCGTTAATGTCAGCAGAACAACAGACAACATGCTTCTGTCAGAAAAGGATGACAAAACGCGGTTTCGCTTAGCGGACTGAGAAAACTAGCCAAGACTGCCAAGAGTAAGAGCCGAGAAGCTAAAAGGTAATTCCGGCAGGGGGAGATCGCGACCACCGACTCACAGACCACCACCGACCCAAGTAACACCACCTACTCAGAAGAGAACAACGGAAGAGGACAACCGAGCCTGCGCAGTGATTGACATACGGAACGAGCAAGTTTGTACCCATCGCTAGACAAGACAATAATGACTATGTATGAGTATGTAAAATTTTCATCTACAAATTGTACAGGAAAGGTGCGTGAGGTACGCACGCCAGGAGGAGCGATCCCCCGTGCATCCGGCGCCGTGAATATAGAATGCCTGCTCTTTAATACTAAATTGGTGTTGAGGAGTCGTTTCCGATTTTAACGCGTTTTTCGGTAACAGTTTTGGCACCCCAGGTGGGAACCTGCTTTTGAATCTCGACGGATCCGTGGGATCGTGGGACCTGCAGCCGGCCCCGAGGAATTCTCCGGGAGAGCTTCCGATCCCCGGGCCAGAGAATTCTGAGCAAGATCCCCTGGATTGAGGTAAACAAGGCATTCTTTGAAGAAGAAACTTAGGTAGAATAATACGTGGGGTTAGTTTCCCACATAGGATAGGATAGCGGGTTTGAGTCCCACAGGCCTGCCCGTAAGGCGCGGCGAAAGCCACGCAGGGTCGGGGCCAAGAGGTGCCTCGGTTGGTAAGTCTCTGCTAGGCGAAAGCCTGTGGAGCGGGACCCGAGGGTAGGGGAGTCTTCAACAGGGGGTTGAAGTCTCCAGGGATATCTAGCAGGGGGCTACAGATCCCAGTGGCAGATTTCCAGTGAGACCTCTAACGGGGGTTGGAGTCCCTCTGACTAGTATTTGTGATAGTGCACTATCACAACTACTAGTCGACTGGGAGACGGGAGCATTACTGAGTAGGAAACCTATCCCACAGAGAACACCTTTGCGATGTATTTTGAAGCACTGGAAAGACGTCGGGGGCGGTGACCCACTAACTCGGAAACCATTAATTGAATATTGCAATCATTGGTGGCCAACGTATCAATTGGAAGGTGGGCACAAATGGCCAGAACACGAGACATTGCAATATCGTACCATCTTGCAATTAATGATGTTTTGTAAAAAGGGAAGGCAAATGGGAAGAAGTGGCATATGTTGATTTGTTCTTTACACCGTGGAATCATCCCGAGCAGCAGAAACAGCGTGAGGTATGTCCACAAGATTCTACGGCAATGTTTCTGAAAAGAGGAAAACGTGGTGAGAACTTGAAAGAGTGTTGCTCTACTTGTGATACTGGATACTTCGCTTGATGAAACTGACAAGAAAATAGTATGGAATACAGCCAGAAGGCAGGTGCAGGGAGCACATGCTAACAGGAATTTACAGAGAACAATGAATAAGAATTTTCCATCTACAAATCCCGAGTGGGACCCTAATCAGCCAGGACCCAGGGGAATGTTGACTAGATGTCAGAGAGAGATTTTATTTGGAGTAAGACAAGCAATGCCAAAAGCAATAAATTGGTCAAAATTTATGAAGTGAGACAAGAATTAAGTGAGTCCCCTTCAGCCTTTATGGAAAGACTGAAGGTGACCACCAGAAAATATACTCATTTGAACCCAGAAAAACCAGAAAAAGCAATTCAGCTGGTCTCTATATTCATAAGACAATCAGCCCCAGATGGGGGCGGGGGGAGAGAAAACAACCTTCAGAAACTAGAACAACCTGAATCCAGAGATCTGGGTTAAATGCTTGAAGTAGCTTGGCATGAAGGAGACCAGGGGAATCAACCCTAGCTGAACACCTGGTTACACTGAAGCTACGGAATGAAGAAATAGAATTTTTGGTAGATACGGGAGCCACTTATTTGGTATTGAATACACGTGAAGAGAAATTTGATCATAAATCAGTAGATGTTGCTAGCGCAACAGGGCAAAGAAAAATTAGCCCCTCTCAGAGCCATTAAAGTTTAAATTGGAGAAGCAATGGGCAACTCACCAGTTTCTGCATATGCCTGAATGTCCACTGCCTCTGTTATGACGAGATCTATTAGGTCAATTAGATGCTCAAGTAACTTTTAAAGATGGAGAGATTAAATCACTAATACCAGAATCAAAAGCCACAGAGGCGAGAGCGTTTATGTTACAGGATTCCTCCAGGGAGGAACGGGTTCCCGAGGAAGTGGAAAACGTAGTAATTCCTTTGGTTTGAGCGAGCGGAGCTCCGGAGCGATCTAAGTGGGCAGAGCCGGTAAAAGTAACCTTAAAGCTTGGAGCCAAGCCCGTAAGACAAAAACAATACGCTATTAAGCGAGAGGCTCGAAAAGGATTACAGAAGTTAATTATAAAATTTTTCAGAATATGAGCTTTTAGTGGAATGTGAATCAGAATATAGTACTCCTGTGTCGCCAGTAAAGAAATCTAGAGGCAAAGAGTATTAGCTAGTTCACGATTTAAGGGCTATAAATCAGGTGGTCCAAGATATACATCCGGTAGTAGCTAATCCATACACTTTACTGACCTCTTTTAAAGGAGGAGCATAAATGGTTTACTGTACTAGATTTGAAGGACGCCTTCTTTTGCATACCTCCAGGCATAAAAAGTCAAAGCCTATTTGCTTTGGAATGGGAAAGCCCCACCACAGAATGAAAGACACAGCTACCATGGACCGTACTTCCACAAGGATTTAAAAATAGTCCTACGATACTTGAGACTCAGCTGGCAAAAAAAAATTAGAGATATAGAAAAAACAGAACCCAGGGAGAGGCATCTTGTTACAGAATGCGGATGACATTCTGATAGCGGCACAAAGTAAAGAAAAATGTTTTGAAATTTTTAAATTTTCTGGGCCAAGGAAGATGCGGAGTTTCCAGAAACAAAACCCAAATAGGAAAAGAAGCAGCCATTTATTTAGGATTTGAAATATCTCAAAGACAAAGACAATTAGAAAGTGAAAAGAAAGAAACTATTTGTCAAATTCCCGAACCTAGCAGCCCGAAGGAACTGAGAGCTTTTCTGAAAACAATGAAATAGCATCAGCTCTGGATTCTGAACTATAGACTGTATGTAAAACCATTATTTGAGGCATTGAAAGACTCAAAAGGATAAATATTTAACCTGGACGCCCGGATGCCAAACGGCATTCAAAGAACTGAAAAGAGCCTCGATGATGGCCCCTGCATTAGGCCTACCTGATTTCGCTAAACCTTTTGAGTTGTTTGTCCACGAAAGACAACATTTAGCCCTTGGAGTGCTGACACAGCGACTGGGAACCTGGAAGAGACCTGTGGGCTACTTCTCCAAACAACCTGACCACGCGAGTAAAAGATGGCCTAGGTGTTTACGGGCAGTAGCAACAACAGCGCTGCCGATCCGGGAAGCCCCAAAGTTAACAATGGGACAGAAGATGACAGTATATGTCCCGCACATAGCGGTGACTGTTTTAGAACAAAAGGGGGGTCGTTGGCTATCCCTTAGCAGAATGTTGAAATATCAAGTTGTTCTGTTAGAACAAGACGATGTGGAATCGAAGACTACTGCTATACTGAATCCTGCTATGTTTTTAACAACAGAAAACCTTACGGACAATTTAGAACACGATCGCTTGCTAACTATTGAACAAGTCTATTCCAGCAGACCAGACCTGAGACACAAACCTCTGGGAAAATCCTGATCTGGAGTTGTTTACAGATGGAAGAAGCTCTGGGCGAGAAGAGAAGCGAATGGCCGGATATGCTGTCGTTATCGCCGCCGAGGGAACGGAGTCAGGGGTGCTGCCTGCAAACACCTCAGCACAGAAAGCAGTATTGGTAGCATTGAAGCGAGCTCTGCGAATGGCAGAAGGACAAAGGATAAATATCTAGACTGATTCCAAACGTGCATTTGGTGTGATCCACGACCATGGAGCTATTGGGAAGGAGAAAGGACTGCCATCAGCCCAAGAATCATCAATACAGCATAAAGAAGAAATTCTCCAACTTCCGGAAGACATGCAGAAACCAAAAGAAGTGGCGGTAAAGCGTTGCAAAGCTCATCAATTTGGCCAGACGGCTGTAAACATAAGCAAACGACTGACCGATAAAGCTGCAAAGAGGACTGCAGAGCAAGGTATCCTTGCACTAGTACCAGTAAAACAGATCAGAATTCCAAAGTTGAAACCGAGATATAATAAATTGGATGAGCAATTAGCAGAACAATTGGAAGCATCACAAAACACAGAGAGATGGTAGGTAACACCAGAAAAACAAGTAATAACAACAACCACCCCACAAGTTATGACAGAACTTGCAAAAGAAAACCATGAGCAAACACATTAGGCTGTAGGCGCTACGGTTTTGAGTTTAAAAACATCTGTAGCGTGTGTAGGCACGACAAGAATAGTTAAACCCATAGTAGCTAAGTGTCCAATCTGTCCTAGAAATAATCCCCTGAACCAAAGGAAACAACCTTTAGGAGTAACAAAACAAAAAATTCTCCCGGAAATTATTAGCAAATTAAGTTCTCTGAGTTACCCAGACAAAATAGATATAGCAGTATTTGTCAGTGCTGATTGACAAATTTTCTAGATGGCCAGAAGCTTTCTCGTGCTGCACCGACAAAGCTAGAGTAGTAGTTAAGACGTTGCTGAAGGAAATAATACCAAGATTTAGAGTGCCAACGGGAACGTCCTCTGATAGAGCACCACATTTTTTTGCAGAGGTACTTCAACAAATTAATAAAATTTTGGGTAGAAAATGGGACCTGCATACACCCTGGAGACCACAATCAAGTGAAAAATTTCAGAACATGAAGCAAACACTAAACTGACATAGTGGAATATTATTGATCTAGGATGGAAGTATTGAGAAAATTATTATTTCAGAACTTCCAAACAGGGGAAATGTAACCAAAGTGATGAAATCAACCAGAGACGGTGTTCCATTACGGGAACATGGAGCGTACCAATCAGCGCACCTGTCGATCTGCATTTTAGTGCCTAGGCGATCGTTAATGTCAGCAGAACAACAGACAACGTGCTTCTGTCAGAAAAGGATGACAAAACGCGGTTTCGCTTAGCGGACTGAGAAAACTAGCCAAGACTGCCAAGATTAAGAGCCAAGAAGGTAAAAGGTAATTCCGGCAGGGGGAGATCGCGACCACCGACTCACAGACCACCACCGACCCAAGTAACAGAAGAGAACAACGGAAGAGGACAACCGAGCCTGCGCAGCGATTTACATACGGAACGAGCAAGTTTGTACCAATCAGCAGACAGGACAATAATGAATATGTATGAATACGTAAAACATTGATCTACAAATTGTACGGGAAAGGTGCGTGAGGTACGCACGCCAGGAGGAGCGATCCCCCGTGCATCCGGCGCCGCGAATAAAGAATGCCTGCTCTTTAATACTAAATTGGTGTTGAGGAGTCGTTTCCGATTTTAACGCGTTTTTCGGTAACACAGGGAGTCAGATCAAGAGAGCCAGAGAACAACAAAACACCGACAGGCTACAGGACAGAGCAGGAGGAATAAAAAAAAAAAAAAAAAACGGAGCCAGAGCCAGGCAGAGAGAGGCGGAGAAAGAAAAAGGAGCCACAGGCTACAGGACAGAGAGAGGGAGGACTGAAAAGACGGGGAGGCAGGGAGACACTCAGAGCGAGATGGAGAAAGAAGGTGCGGGGGGGGGGCGCAAAAAAAAAAGTAAATTTTGCAGCAGGTAAGGAAAGAGAGGGGGCCGGGGGAGAGACAGGGAGGGCCCAGGACGCACAAGAGAGGCAACGGGGCCCCAGTGGCCCAGGACTCACCGCGACTCTCGCTCTCAGCGCTGCTGGCACAATTTAGCCGTTCAGATGCTTCTTTCCCCTCCTCTCCTCCCTGCCTCTTCTGCAGCTCCAGACTCTAGGCCGTCCTCCACCTGAAGAGAATACGTGGGTGTCTTACAGCTCTTACCAGATGAGGCTTCCTAGGCACGTAGCCTAGCTCGCCCGTGCTGGAGCTGGGGGCAGGCGCACGGGGCAAGGGGGGCCAGGGGAGGCTGAGGGGGAGCTCTGGTGAGCTGGGGAGTCGGCCATCTTCTGCACCCAGAAGCTGCAGGGGGAAAAGGTCATCATCCTCCTCCTCCTTTCCCTCTTCCCTTCTATCAGCTCCCGGGTAACTCCTAGGGCTGCCCTCACCCGCTCGCCTTTAGCATACCAGAAGCCTGCCTCGGCGGGTCGTTTGAAGCTTCCCATCCCACCAGCCCCAGTAGTACAGGCACACAAGGAGATACCCCTGCACCCACCAAAGGGGCTCGCTCACCTCGCCGGCAGCCCTAGGCCTCACCCGACACAGGGAATCGTGTCCGACACACCACCACGCTGCAGCAAGAGCAGAGGAGGCCTTTCCTTACCAGGAAGCAGCAACGAGCACGGCGGCATCACCTCGCAGGCACTGCAGCATCGCAGGGCTGTTACCTGCGGAGAGAGCAATGGGGATCACAGGGACGCCACCGCGCGTGCACGGCTCCCGGGCTCAGTACCCAATTCTGGTCGCTGGGCAGCAGCATTATCTGAATTACTCTTCTCGATTAATACCATCCAGAAACCGTAACTTGGCTGCATCCACAGAGCTTCTATTCCTCTGCACCTTTCCCCCTCGCAGCCCCAGCAGCGCCATTCATTGCCTCTGCACCAAACAGCAAAGTGTCTCGAGGGAGGAGAAGCAGCACAGCAAACCTGGGGAACAAGGTTGGGTTCCCACCCCCGCAGAATAAGCCCCAGGAACTGCTTGTAGGCATGTGGCATCAGGGTTGTGATCGGGTTTTGGTTTGGTTTTCTTTTTTTTTCCCCCGCCTTCTTTACATAATGTAATAATTGGGGTTGCTTTTCCAAACTACTGAGTTCTGTGGGGATTTTTTGTGCTTTTGCCCTACAAAAAATGGTCATTTTCACTTTCGGTTTTGTGCATGAGAATGGTTGGTGGGTGCTTTTAGGTTGTTGTTCCTTCCCCCCACCCCCTTTTTTTTTTCCTTTCCAGCCGCACAAATCCAGCTGGAGTTGGCTTTCCCAGAAGCCCCAAGTTGTTTTCTTTCCACCAGAATTCTTCCTGTATTTTCACCCCTCATTGCAGGCCCAGAGTCAAGGGGTTTGAGGTATTTTTGTGCCCAGGCAGCAGCTCCCAGGCTGCATAAGCAGCCCCACAGGGGGAAGTCCCCGTTTGAGGGAATCGGCCCCAAATTGGGATGGGAAAGTGAAGAGAAGGAGAAAAAACCCTGAATAACCTGAAAAAGAACACCTACTCCAGCCCACCAAGCACCGGTCACCTTGCCTGACTCACCTCCAGGGCCCACATCACGCTCGGCTCATCGCTTAGCACCCTCAGATCACAAAAAAAAAAAAAAAAGAGTAAAACCCATAATGGAGCCCTATAGCCATCAGTCACATCTTCCCTCCAGTACTACACACAGACTCACCTTCTTACAGCGCTCCCCTGGGCTCTCCTCCGTTGCCCTGCACGACTCATCCATCTGCACCTGGAAAAACAGTGTTACTGAACAAGTCACCTGGAGGCACAGCAACAGCTTAACCATTCCACAGCTCCTGCGCCCACGTAGGAATACCATCTAGAGCCCAACTACAGCCTGCCGTTAAAGGAAATGCATTAAATCAAACGTTAAGCCCTCGCACATACAAGCCGGAACAGCAAAAACACGGCACGCTCGCGCACCCAGGGCGCAGCCCGACGGAGGTCCACGCGCACCTCGCCGGTTTGATGCGGAGCCACCCAGCATCCCTGCGAGCACAGCTGCAGGCGCAACAGCAGTTTCACCTACACCCATCTCGGCACGCAGCGCTTCTGAAGCTTTAAGCTGAAAGCCCTACCTTGACGCTTGGCCACACTAGAAGCGAGCCGTAGCTAGGACTCCACAGAAACACAGCAACACAAATTGCACACCCACAGCGGCGACAGCCTTGCAACTACTTAGACCAGGAACAACAGAGGAAAGTAAAACGGCTTCATCACCCGCACAGGAAAAGCGGCAGACGGAGGCAAAGGGTCAGCATTCATAGCCCTTACAGAACACAGGCGTTCTCTCTCCTTCCATTCCTAAACCCATCCCTTAGGTCTAAATATCGCAGCCCTGCTGTGGCAATAGCGAGAGCGGGGAACGAGAGCCCTGCCGCCGGCCGTTTGTGCGGCAGGACACAAAAACAGAGGGACATGTTTTGCCACACACAACCCTGAATCTCCTGAAAAGTTATGTTTACCAAAAATAGGCATTTGGAACATATTGCCAAAAACAAAACATTCGGCAATAAAACTTTTATGTGTTTGACACCCGCACATTTTTTGGGAACTTGCTATTTGCTTCCTGGTTTTGCTGGTCTTCCCTCAGAAGTTCTACCTGCAGCCAAGTTATTCCCACCCGCCCGACCGGTTCAAGCATTCACCTTCCTGGTATTACCAGCACATTGAGACACAGGCGAGGAACTTAACTGCTCTTCTAAAACTATCCAAATGACAATTACAGCCCTGAAAGAGGAGTGGAAGAGAAGAACAGGAGAGATCAGGCAGCAAAAATGCTCTGCAGGCTGCTGCCAGCCAACACTGCACTCTTTTGTTAAAGCCACCCCGCCCCCCCAAATGCAAACAAAAAAACCCCCCATGACTTCATGAAGTGCGTGGGTTTTTTTTCTTTTCAGTAGTCCTTTTGGAGCTCATCCCTGTCTCAGCATCTTGTCTTGTCAGAGCATGAAGTGCAGATGATCTGTATCCCGATGACATTTGCATGGGATGAATACATTTTCAGAAATAGACCCGATCCGTGAGACTCCTGTCACCTTTGTGGTTTTAATAATCGTAACTCAATTTTATCGACTGACACACTTGTGAGAAAACTAATTAACTTGAAACGTAGCCTCTCCTCGGGGAAAAAATGTGTTAGACACCAAATGAAACCGATTCAGAGCTCCAAACCACGATGGAGCCGATAGAGCTGTTGTGACTTAGTTTGTATGTTTAATTAATTGGTTAATAACTCTTCTAAGCAGCGCAGAATGAAGAGCTGGACCCAAAGAGGGTGCGCTGCACTGGATCCAAAAAGCACCCTTCCTCCAGAGACCCGCCTCAGGTGGCGAGTTCGCTCTGGTGCATGCCGGCCTCCCGAACTTCGGGGTCCGATGTGACCGGACCCCCACCTCCGGGGAGGGTCCTCGTACCCTGCCCAACCCTTGCTTTCCCCTGCAGCCCCCGATGCCCCCACGCCACCCCCACAAGCAGCCAAACCGGCTTCTGCTTTTGGCCCCCAAACCAGCTCACTTTGGGACCGGTTCTGAGCCAAAAAGCCCAGCTGCTGAGCCTGTTCTCAAGTCCCAAAAGCGCAGCACTTGACCTCTGCTCCTCAGCCCAAAACCACACCACTTAGTCCCCTCGCTCAGGCCCTCAAAACGCACGACTCGATCTGTTTCAGGGCCCCGGCGTCAGCCACAGGAGCCTGCTCTCAAGGCCCAGGAACAGAAGAGCTGTGCTCTCCACGCTCAGGGACCAAACCAGCTGAACCTGGCTGCGTCCCGGCCCCCTCCGCAGTCCCCACGGGCAACGCTCAGGGCCGCGGAGAGCGCAGCCACCCCGCAGCCCTGCACCCCCACGGCCCACGCGGGCACTGTCGGGGAGGCCTTGGGAACTGAACTGCGCGGGCCCGGCCCCGCACCCCGGCGGGGCAGCCCAGCACCGGCCCGGCAGCGCTTTCTTCCTGCTCTCGCAGGCCTCGTTTCCCCGGCAGCGCCGGGCCCGCACCCCAACCCCACAGGGGGCCGGGCCCGGCCCGCCTCCAGCAAACCGCGGCGGCAGCAGCCGGGGTCCCTGCCTGCCTCGCGGGCAAGGGGGGACCCGCCCGGCACCGCAGGAGCCCCCGCCGGGGTCGCCGCCGCCGCCGCCCGACCCCGACGAGGAGCAGTCGAGAGCCGGGTGGGGCTGCCCCTACTCCCCGGGGACGGGCACGGGCTCGGCCCCAAAACCCAACCACCGACCCACGACAGCGCTCGGCCCGGGGCCGCTGCTGCCCGCACCCCGCCGCCCCCCCGGGGGCTCCGCGGACCGGGAGACCCCACAGCCCAAACCCGCCGACCCACAGCGCGCCCGGCCATGCGGCTCCTCACCTGCTCTGGCGCGGCTCCGGCTGCCCCACGGCCCGGCACGGAGCCGAACCCGGCCACCGGACCATCCGCCAACCCCCCCAACCCCCGGACGCTCCGGGACGGTTCTCGTCCCTTTTCGCTCTGACGCCTCGAGCCGAGCCGGCCCCGCTCCTCCGAGCTACCGGCGGTGCCCGCTCTGCTGCTCGGGGCCGGGCCCTGTTCTCGCCCGGACGCGAGAAGCCGCTCCGGGGTCTTCTCGGTGCGTCCAGCCCCGTGCCGTGCCGGAGCGGGGAGAGCCGGGTACGAGCGCGGAGCCCTGGGGCAGGGGTTGCCCCAGTGCCGCCGACGGTGTGTGGGGGGGTGTCGTCGTCCCCCGCCCTACGCGGGGGGCGCACACACGGTACACCCGCGGGCAGGGGCATCCCCGGGGAGCCGTGCGGCCGGGCTGCGCCGTAGGAGGGGAAGGTGATGTTGGTTTCCCATTTTCCCCGCAAACTGATCCTCCCCCCCGGCCCCCCTTTCCCGCGCGTTACAGCCCGCGAAAAAGCTTTTAACAACCCGATCGACAACACTCCCTTTATCCCTCTTCCAGCAGCAGCAGCAGCAGCAGCGAGAGATTAAGGCAACTGCAGCAGAGGGGAGGAAGGCAAGGAGAGCCTTTTCAAGCAAGGGCAGGACAAAATGCACGGCGTGGACAGGCACAGGAGAGGCTGCATTATCTGGAAAGCACAACGCCTGCCCAAGGGCAGAAAATAAGGAACGAATTGTTTCCAAGGAGCTGCAGCAGACGAATCACCTTTTTCTTTATTGCACTCCTGCCCTTTGTTATCCAAAGCGATAGGCTTCACCACCGGGCAGAAAATAGCTGCCTAGATTTACACGGACAACCAGAAACAATCAAGCCACCCAGCAAGAAGTTCGCAGCAGAGGTATAACCCATCAGCAGCTAAAACATTTGTTACGCAGGCACAACTAGGCACTAAACAAAGGCTTTCCAACTCTGGAGGTCTAGAACAGGTAGACATTAGCACAGAAGCACAAGGGGCTCCGTCACACTGCACAAATCTCCCCGTGCCTACACACGCACACGTTCAGAAGTTAGTTATCAGAAAACGCCCGACTCAGCCATTTGCCACAGTCACGAGACTCACGAGGTGGGCTCAGAGTTTTAAGGCAAGAAATACCTCCCCCACCCCCCACCAGAGATCTTTCAGGCTCCAGACCTGCCATCTCCCCGCACCAAACGTAACCGGCCAAAGGGTTTCAGGTGACCCAAAACACAGTACACAAAAAATAACCGGGGAGAGCCCTACATTGTGGAAAAGCGAACGATGCCCGACCGGGGCTCCTCTGCGGGGCACGGCCCCCGCCCCGCCCCCGGCCCGACCCGCACGGAGATACCCCCCGGCCCGCGCCAGGCCTCACCTCACACGGAGACCCACCCGCTGCCCGAACTCACCCACCAGCGCTCTCCGGCCCCCGGACACGGCCGCGCTGCTCTCTCAGGCGGCTGCCGCAGGCGAGGCTCGGGCACCGCCAGGCCTCCAGGCGTCCCGAGGGGCTGCCGGCCACCGCAGGGGATGGCTGCCGGCGGCCGGACCGCCGCGGCGCTCCCCGCCCAGCTCCGAGCAGGCTCCGCCGGCCGCGGGCTTCCCACGCCGGGCCGCAGAGGGGCCCCGGCACCGCACAGGGACGCCTCGCGACCCGGCCGCCACACGCACCGGCCCTTCGGCCGCCACACGCACCGGCCCTTCGGCCTCCACACGCACCGCTCCCGCCCCCGCTCCGACGCGCCGCGCACGCGCCACCGGAAGCCCGAGCCCCGCGGGGCGGCCCTTAAAGGGCGGCCGGAAGGAACGGCCCCCACCGGCCCCGCCCCCGCGCCGGACCGCCCCCGCGCCCAGCCGGTGAGCGCCAGCGCCCCCTGCTGGCCGGGCCGCGCTCAGCTCGCGAGGGCGCCGAGGGCCGGGCGGGGCGGGGCGGGACGCCCCGGCTCGGGGCCAGCGCCTTCTCGGGGCGAGCGGGAAACCCCTGCGGGCCCCGGTCACGGCCGGCCAGAGCCGCGCGCCCTCCGAGAGCTGCTGAACGGGGCTGCCGCTCGTGACACATACCGAGCCGTCTGCGACGGGAGCGGGCAGAGGAGGAAGGGGCCGGCGGCCGCGGGGCCTGGCCGCAGGCGGGGGGGAGGGGCTGGGGCCCGGGGGGCCGCCCCCCTACTCACAGTTCCCTCACAGTTCCCTCACAGTTCCCTCACAGTTCCTTCCCAGTACATAACAGTTACCTCCCAGTACATCCCAGTACATCCCAGTAGATCCTGGTACATCCCAAATCCCTGCCAGTTCCACCCGGTACAACCCAGTACAAGCCTGTACATCCTAGTTCCTCCACGGTACATCCCAGGGCATCCCCGCACATTGTAGTGCCTCCCAGTACATCCCAGGTCCCTCCCAGTACTGGGAGGGACCTGGGATGTACTGGGATGTAATGGGACGGAACTGGGATGTATTGGGAGGCACTGGGAAAGAAGTGGTAGCGAACCGGGAGGGAATTGGGATGTACGGGGATGAACTGGTAGGAAACTGGGATGTACTGGCATGGAACGGGGATGTATTGGGATGTACAGGAACGGAACTGGAATGTACTGCGATGTACTGGGATGTACTGGGAGCAAATTGGAATTTACTGGGATGTACTGGGAGGAAACTGGGATATACTGGGTGGAAACTGGAATATACTGGGAGGCACTGGGAGGGAAGTGGGTGTCAACTGGGACATTCCAGTTTCCTCCCAGTACATCCCAGTTCCCTACCAGTGCAGCCCAGTACATCCCATTTCCCTCCCAGTCCGTCCCAGTTCCCTCCCAGTCCGTCCCAGTTCCCTCCCAGTACATCCCAGTTCCCTCACAGTTCACACACAGTTCACTCCCAGTTCCATTCCAGTACATCCCAGTACATGCCAGTTGCCTCCCAGTTTCCTCTAAGTACATCCCAGTACTTCAAAGTTCCATCCCAGTACATCCCAGTTCCCTCCCACTCCGTCCCAGTACATCCCAGTTCCCTCCCAGTACATCCTACTACATACCAGTTCCCTCCCAGTTCACTCCCAGTACACAACAGTTACCTCCCAGTACGTCCCAGTTCCCTCTTAGTCCATTCCAGTTCCCTCCAGTATATCCCAGTACATCCCAGTTCCCTCCAGTACATCTCAGTTCCCTCACAGTTCACACACAGTTCACTCCCAGTTCCATTCCAGTACATCCCAGTACATGCCAGTTCCCTCCCAGTACATCCCAGTTCCCTCACAGTTCACACACAGTTCACTCCCAGTTCCATTCCAGTACATCCCAGTACATGCCAGTTCCCTCCCAGTTCCTGCTAAGTACACCCCAGTACTTCACAGTTCCCTCCCAGCACATCCCAGTACGTCCCAGTTCCCCTCAGTACATAACACTTCCCTACCAGTACATAACAGTACATCCCAGTGTCCTCACAGTACGCCCCAGTTCCCTCCCAGTACATCCCAGTTCCCTCCCAGTCCGTCCCAATCCCCTCCCAGTACATCCCAGTTCCCTCCCAGTATGTCCCAGTACATCCCAGTTCCCTCCCAGTAAATCCCAGTTCCCTCCCAGTTCCCTCCCACTACAACCCAGTTCCCTCCCAGTACATACCAGTTCCCTCCCAGTACATCCCAGTACATCCTGGTACATCCCAGTTCCCACCCAGTACATCCTACTACATACCAGTTCACTCCCAGTACATCCCAGTTCCCTCCCAGTACATCCCAGTTCCCTCCCTGTTCCTTCCCAGTACATAACAGTTACCTCCCAGTACATCCCAGTACATCCTAGTAGATCCTAGGACATTTCAAATCCCTGCCAGTTCCACCCGGTACAACCCAGTACAAGCCTGTACATCCTAGTTCCTCCACAGTACATCCCAGGGCATCCCCGCACATTGTAGTGCCTCCCAGTACATCCCAGTTCCCTCCCAGTACTGGGAGGGACCTGGGACGTACTGGGAGGGAACTGGGATGTACTGGGATGTAATGGGACGGAACTGGGATGTATTGGGAGGCACTGGGAAAGAAGTGGTAGTGAACCGGGAGGGAATTGGGATGTACGGGGATGAACTGGTAGGGAACTGGGATGTACTGGCATGGAACGGGGATGTATTGGGATGTACAGGAACGGAACTGGAATATACAGCGATGTATTGGCATGTACTGGCAGCGAGCTGGGATTTACTGGGATGTACTGGGAGGAAACTGGGACGTACTGGGAGGGAACTGGGATGTACTGGGATGTAATGGGACGGAACTGGGATGTATTGGGAGGTACTGGGTAAGAAGTGGTAGTGAACCGGGAGGGAATTGGGATGTACGGGGATGAACTGGTAGGAAACTGGGATGTACTGGCATGGAACGGGGATGTATTGGGATGTACAGGAACGGAACTGGAATGTACTGCGATGTATTGGGATATACTGGCAGCGAGCTGGGATTTACTGGGATGTACTGGGAGGAAACTGGGATATACTGGGAGGAAACTGGGATATACTGGGAGGCATTGGGAGGGAAATGGGTGTCAACTGGGACATTCCAGTTTCCTCCCAGTACATCCCAGTTCCCTACCAGTGCAGCCCAGTACATCCCAGTTCCCTCCCAGTCCGTCCCAATCCCCTCCCAGTACATCCCAGTTCCCTGCCAGTATGTCCCAGTACATCCAAGTTCCCTCCCAGTACATCCCAGTTCCCTCCCAGTACATCCCAGTTCCCTCCCAGTTCCCTCCCACTACATCCCAGTACATCCCAGTTCCCTCCCAGTACATACCAGTTCCCTCCCAGTACATCCCAGTTCCTTCCCGGTACATCCCAGTTCCCACCCAGTACATCCTACTACATACCAGTTCCCTCCCAGTTCACTCCCAGTACATCCCAGTACTTCACAGTTCCCTCCCAGTACATCCCAGTACGTCCCAGTTCCCCTCAGTACATAACACTTCCCTCCCAGTACATACCAGTACATCCCAGTGTCCTCACAGTAAGTCCCAGTTCCCTCACAGTACATCCCAGTTCCCTCCCAGTACATCCCAGTTCCCTCCCTGTTCCTTCCCAGTACATAACAGTTACCTCCCAGTACATCCCAGTAGATCCTGGTACGTCCCAAATCCCTGCCAGTTCCACCCGGTACAACCCAGTACAAGCCTGTACATCCTAGTTCCTCCACAGTACATCCCAGGGCATCCCCGCACATTGTAGTGCCTCCCAGTACATCCCAGTTCCCTCCCAGTACTGGGAGGGACCTGGGATGTACTGGGAGGGACCTGGGATGTACTGGGAGGGAACTGGGATGTAATGGGACGGAACTGGGATGTAATGGGACGGAACTGGGAAAGAAGTGGTAGTGAACCGGGAGGGAATTGGGATGTACGGGGATGAACTGGTAGGGAACTGGGATGTACTGGCATGGAACGGGGATGTATTGGGATGTACAGGAACAGAACTGGAATGTACAGCGATGTATTGGCATGTAATGGCAGCGAGCTGGGATTTACTGGGATGTACTGGGAGGAAACTGGGACGTACTGGGAGGGAACTGGGATGTACTGGGATGTAATGGGACGGAACTGGGATGTATTGGGAGGCACTGGGAAAGAAGTGGTAGTGAACCGGGAGGGAATTGGGATGTACGGGGATGAACTGGTAGGAAACTGGGATGTACTGGCATGGAACGGGGATGTATTGGGATGTACAGGAAAGGAACTGGAATGTACTGCGATGTATTGGGATGTACTGGCAGCGAGCTGGGATTTACTGGGATGTACTGGGAGGAAACTGGGATATACTGGGAGGCACTGGGAGGGAAGTGGGTGTCAACTGGGACATTCCAGTTTCCTCCCAGTACATCCCAGTACTTCACAGTTCCATCCCAGTACATCCCAGTATGCACCAGTTCCCCTCAGTACATAACACTTCCCTCCCAGTACATACCAGTACATCCCAGTGTCCTCACAGTACGTCCCAGTTCCCTCCCAGTACATCCCAGTTCCCTACCAGTACGTCCCAGTTCCCTCCCAGTACATCCCAGTTCCCTCCCAGTAAATCCCAATTCCCAACACTTTCCACCCAGTACATCCCAGTTCCCTCCCAGTACATCCCAGTTCCCTCTAAGTACATCCCAGTACATCCCAGTTCCCTCCCAGTACATCCCAGTTCCCTCTAAGTACATCCCAGTACTTCACAGTTCCCTCCCAGTTCACTCTCAGTTCCCTCCCAGTACATCCCAGTTCCCTCTAAGTACATCCCAATACTTCATAGTTCCCTCCCGGCACGTCCCAGTACGTCCCAGTTCCCCTCAGTACATAACACTTCCCTCCCAGTACATACCAGTACATCCCAGTGTCCTCACAGTACATCCCAGTTCCCTCCCAGTACATCCCAGTTCCCTCCCAGTTCACTCCCAGTACACAACAGTTACCTCCCAGTACCCTCCCAGTACATCCCAGTAGATCCTGGTACATCCCAAATCCCTGCCAGTTCCACCCGGTACAACCCAGTACAAGCCTGTACATCCTAGTTCCTCCACAGTACATCCCAGGGCATCCCCGCACATTGTAGTGCCTCCCAGTACATCCCAGTTCCCTCCCAGTACTGGGAGGGACCTGGGACGTACTGGGAGGGAACTGGGACGTACTGGGAGGGAACTGGGATGTACTGGGATGTAATGGGACGGAACTGGGATGTATTGGGAGGCACTGGGAAAGAAGTGGTAGTGAACCGGGAGGGAATTGGGATGTACGGGGATGAACTGGTAGGAAACTGGGATGTACTGGCATGGAACGGGGATGTATTGGGATGTACAGGAACGGAACTGGAATGTACGGCGATGTATTGGGATGTACTGGGAGCGAACTGGGATTTACTGGGATGTACTGGGAGGAAACTGGGATATACTGGGAGGAAACTGGGATATACTGGGAGGCATTGGGAGGGAAGTGGGTGTCAACTGGGACATTCCAGTTTCCTCCCAGTACATCCCAGTTCCCTACCAGTGCAGCCCAGTACATCCCAGTTCCCTCCCAGTCCGTCCCAATCCCCTCCCAGTACATCCCAGTTCCCTCCCAGTACATCCCAGTTCCCTCCCACTACATCCCAGTACATCCCAGTTCCCTCCCAGTACATACCAGTTCCCTCCCAGTACATACCAGTTCCCTCCCAGTACATCCCAGTTCCCACCCAGTACATCCTACTACATACCAGTTCCCTCCCAGTTCACTCCCAGTACATCCCAGTACTTCACAGTTCCCTCCCAGTACATCCCAGTACATCCCAGTTCCCCTCAGTACATAACACTTCCCTCCCAGTACATACCAGTACATCCCAGTGTCCTCACAGTACGTCCCAGTTCCCTCCCAGTACATCCCAGTTCCCTCCAAGTACATCCCAGTTCCCTCCCTGTTCCTTCCCAGTACATAACAGTTACCTCCCAGTACATCCCAGTACATCCTGGTACATCCCAAATCCCTGCCAGTTCCACCCGGTACAACCCAGTACAAGCCTGTACATCCTAGTTCCTCCACAGTACATCCCAGGGCATCCCCGCACATTGTAGTGCCTCCCAGTACATCCCAGTTCCCTCCCAGTACTGGGAGGGAACTGGGATGTACTGGGAGGGACCTGGGATGTACTGGGAGGGAACTGGGATGTACTGGGATGTAATGGGATGGAACTGGGATGTACTGGGAGGCACTGGGAAAGAAGTGGTAGTGAACCGGGAGGGAATTGGGATGTACGGGGATGAACTGGTAGGGAACTGGGATGTACTGGCATGGAACGGGGATGTATTGGGATGTACAGGCACGGAACTGGAATGTACTGCGATGTACTGGGATGTACTGGGAGCAAACTGGGATTTACTGGGATGTACTGGGAGGAAACTGGGATATACTGGGAGGCACTGGGAGGGAAGTGGGTGTCAACTGGGACATTCCAGTTTCCTCCCAGTACATCCCAGTTCCCTACCAGTGCAGCCCAGTACATCCCAGATCCCTCCCAGTACATCCCAGATCCCTCTCAGTCTGTCCCAGTACATCCCAGTTCCCTCACAGTACATCCCAGTTCACACACAGTTCACACACAGTTCACTCCCAGTTCCATTCCAGTACAGCCCAGTACATGCCACTTTCCTCCAAGTAAATCCCAGTTCTCTCCCACTACATCCAAGTTCCCTCCCACTTCCCGATAAGTACATCCCAGTACTTCACAGTTCACTCCCAGTACATCCCAGTTCCCCCTCGGTACATAACAGTTCCCTCCCAGTACACCCCAGTACATCCCAGTTCCCTCCCAGTATGTCCCACTACATCCCAGTTCCCTCCCAGTCCATCCCAGTTCCCTCCCAGTACATCCTAATTCCCAACACTTTCCACCCAGTACATCCCAGTTCCCTCCCAGTACATCCCAGTTCCCTCTAAGTACATCCCAGTACATCCCAGTTCCCTCCCAGTACATCCCAGTTCCCTCTAAGTACATCCCAGTACTTCACAGTTCCCTCCCAGTTCACTCCCAGTTCCCTCCCAGTACATCCCAGTTCCCTCTAAGTACATCCCAATACTTCATAGTTCCCTCCCAGCACGTCCCAGTACGTCCCAGTTCCCCTCAGTACATAACACTTCCCTCCCAGTACATACCAGTACATCCCAGTGTCCTCACAGTACATCCCAGTTCCCTCCCAGTACATCCCAGTTCCCTCCCAGTACATCCCAGTACATAACAGTTACCTCCCAGTACATCCCAGTACATCCCAGTAGATCCTAGGACATTTCAAATCCCTGCCAGTTCCACCCGGTACAACCCAGTACAAGCCTGTACATCCTAGTTCCTCCACAGTACATCCCAGGGCATCCCCGCACATTGTAGTGCCTCCCAGTACATCCCAGTTCCCTCCCAGTACTGGGAGGGACCTGGGACGTACTGGGAGGGAATTGGGACGTACTGGGAGGGAACTGGGACGTATGGGAGGGAACTGGGATGTACTGGGATGTAATGGGATAGTACTGGGAAAGAAGTGGTAGTGAACCGGGAGGGAATTGGGATGTATGGGGATGAACTGGTAGGAAACTGGGATGTACTGGCATGGAACGGGGATGTATTGGGATGTACAGGAACAGAACTGGAATGTACAGCGATGTATTGGCATGTACTGGCAGCGAGCTGGGATTTACTGGGATGTACTGGGAGGAAACTGGGATATACTGGGAGGAAACTGGGATATACTGGGAGGCATTGGGAGGGAAGTGGGTGTCAACTGGGACATTCCAGTTTCCTCCCAGTACATCCCAGTTCCCTACCAGTGCATCCCAGTCCGTCCCAGTTCCCTCCCAGTCCGTCCCAGTACATCCCAGTTCCCTCCCAGTACATCCTACTACATACCAGTTCCCTCCCAGTTCACTCCCAGTACACAACAGTTACCTCCCAGTACGTCCCAGTTCCCTCCCAGTACGTCCCAGTACATCCCAGTTCCGTCCCAGTTCCCTACCAGTGCGTCCTAGTTCCCTCCCAGTACGTCCCAGTTCCCTCTTAGTCCATTCCAGTTCCCTCCAGTATATTCCAGTACATCCCAGTTCCCTCCAGTACATCTCAGTTCCCTCACAGTTCACACACAGTTCACTCCCAGTTCCATTCCAGTACATCCCAGTACATGCCAGTTCCCTCCCAGTACATCCCAGTTCCCTCACAGTTCACACACAGTTCACTCCCAGTTCCATTCCAGTACATGCCAGTTCCCTCCCAGTACATCACACTACATCCCAGTTCCCTCCCAGTTCCTGCTAAGTACACCCCAGTACTTCACAGTTCCCTCCCAGCACATCCCAGTACGTCCCAGTTCCCCTCAGTACATAACACTTCCCTCCCAGTACATACCAGTACATCCCAGTGTCCTCACAGTACGTCCCAGTTCCCTCCCAGTCCGTTCCAATCCCCTCCCAGTACATCCCAGTTCCCTCCCAGTATGTCCCAGTACATCCCAGTTCCCTCCCAGTAAATCCCAGTTACCTCCCAGTAAATCCCAGTTCCCTCCCAGTTCCCTCCCACTACATCCCAGTTCCCTCCCAGTACATACCAGTTCCCTCCCAGTACATCCCAGTACATCCTGGTACATCCCAGTTCCCTCCCAGTATGTCCCACTACATCCCAGTTCCCTCCCAGTACATCCCAGTTCCATCCCAGTACATCCCAGTTCCCTCCCAGTTCCTTCCCAGTACATAACAGTTACCTCCCAGTACATCCCAGTACATCCCAGTACATCCTGGTACATCCCAAATCCCTGCCAGTTCCACCCGGTACAACCCAGTACAAGCCTGTACATCCTAGTTCCTCCACAGTACATCCCAGGGCATCCCCGCACATTGTAGTGCCTCCCAGTACATCCCAGCTCCCTCCCAGTACTGGGAGGGACCTGGGATGTACTGGGAGGGAACTGGGATGTACTGGGATGTAATGGGACGGAACTGGGATGTATTGGGAGGCACTGGGAAAGAAGTGGTAGCGAACCGGGAGGGAATTGGGATGTACGGGGATGAACTGGTAGGAAACTGGGATGTACTGGCATGGAACTGGGATGTATTGGGATGTACAGGAACGGAACTGGAATGTACTGCGATGTACTGGGAGCGAACTGGGATTTACTGGGATGTACTGGGAGGAAACTGGGATATACTGGGAGGAAACTGGGAGGGAAGTGGGTGTCAACTGGACATTCCAGTTTCCTCCCAGTACATCCCAGTTCCCTACCAGTGCATCCCAGTCCGTCCCAGTTCCCTCCCAGTCCGTCCCAGTTCCCTCCCAGTCCGTCTCAGTATATCCCAGTTCCCTCCCAGTACATCCTACTACATACCAGTGTACTGGGAGTGAACTGGCAGGGAACAACAGTTACCTCCCAGTACGTCCCAGTTCCCTCCCAGTACGTCCCAGTATATCCCAGTTCCGTCCCAGTTCCCTACCAGTGCGTCCTAGTTCCCTCCCAGTACGTCCCAGTTCCCTCTTAGTCCATTCCAGTTCCCTCCAGTATATCCCACTACATCCCAGTTCCCTCCAGTACATCTCAGTTCTCTCCCATTTCCCTCCCAGTACATCCCAGTTCCCTAACAGTTCACACACAGTTCACTCCCAGTTCACACACAGTTCACTCCCAGTTCCATTCCAGTACATCCCAGTACATGCCAGTTCCCTCCCAGTACATCACACTACATCCCAGTTCCCTCCCAGTTCCTGCTAAGTACATCCCAGGACTTCACAGTTCCCTCCCAGTACACCCCAGTACGTCCCAGTTCCCCTCAGTACATAACACTTCCCTCCCAGTACATACCAGTACATCCCAGTGTCGTCACAGTACGTCCCAGTTCCCTCCCAGTACATAACAGTTCCCTCCCAGTCCGTCCCAATCCCCTCCCAGTACGTCCCAGTTCCCTGCCAGTATGTCCCAGTACATCCCAGTTCCCTCCCAGTAAATCCCAGTTCCCTCCCAGTAAATCCCAGTTCCCTCCCAGTTCCCTCCCACTACATCCCAGTTCTCTCCCAGTACTTACCAGTTCCCTCCCAGTACATCCCAGTTCCATCCCAGTACATCCCAGTTCCCACCCAGTACATCCTACTACATACCAGTTCCCTCCCAGTTCACTCCCAGTACATCCCAGTACTTCACAGTTCCCTCCCAGTACATCCCCGAACTTCACAGTTCCCCTCAGTACATAACACTTCCCTCCCAGTACATAACAGTACATCCTAGTGTCCTCACAGTACGTCCCAGTTCCCTCCCAGTACATCCCAGTTCCCTACCAGTACATCCCAGTTCCCTACCAGTTCCTTCCCAGTACATAACAGTTACCTCCCAGTACATCCCAGTACATCCCAGTAGATCCTGGTACATCCCAAATCCCTGCCAGTTCCACCCGGTACAACCCAGTACAAGCCTGTACATCCTAGTTCCTCCACAGTACATCCCAGGGCATCCCCGCACATTGTAGTGCCTCCCAGTACATCCCAGGTCCCTCCCAGTACTGGGAGGGAACTGGGATGTACTGGGAGGGAACTGGGACGTACTGGGAGGGAACTGGGACGTACTGGGAGGGAACTGGGATGTACTGGGAGGGAACTGGGATGTACTGGGATGTAATGGGACGGAACTGGGATGTATTGGGAGGCACTGGGAAAGAAGTGGTAGTGAACCGGGAGGGAATTGGGATGTACGGGGATGAACTGGTAGGAAACTGGGATGTACTGGAATGGAAGGGGGATGTATTGGGATGTACAGGAACGGAACTGGAATGTACGGCGATGTATAGGGATGTACTGGGAGCGAACTGGGATTTACTGGGATGTACTGGGAGGAAACTGGGATATACTGGGAGGAAACTGGGATATACTGGGAGGAAACTGGGAGGGAAGTGGGTGTCAACTGGGACATTCCAGTTTCCTCCCAGTACATCCCAGTTCCCTACCAGTGCAGCCCAGTACATCCCAGATCCCTCCCAGTCCCTCCCAGTACATCCCAGTACATCCCAGTTCCCTCACAGTACATCCCAGTTCCCTCCCAGTTCACACACAGTTCACTCCCAGTTCCATTCCAGTACATCCCATTACATGCCAGTTGCCTCCCAGTTTCCTCTAAGTACATCCCAGTACTTTAAAGTTCCCTCCCAGTACATCCCAGTTCCCTCACAGTACATCCCAGTACTTCACAGTTCACTCCCACTACATCCCAGTACGTCCCAGTTCCCCCTTGGTACATAACACTTCCCTCCCAATACATCCAAGTTCCCTCCCAGTACATCCCAATCCCCTCCCAGTACATCCCAGTTCCCTGCCAGTATGTCCCAGTACATCCCAGTTCCCTCCCAGTACATCCCAGTTCCCTCCCAGTTCCCTCCCACTACATCCCAGTTCCCTCCCAGTATATCCCAGTACATCCTGGTACATCCCAGTTCCCACCCAGTACATCCTACTACATACCAGTTCCCTCCCAGTTCACTCCCAGTACATCCCCGAACTTCACAGTTCCATCCCAGTACATCCCAGTACGCACCAGTTCCCCTCAGTACATAACACTTCCCTCCCAGTACATAACAGTACATCCCAGTGTCCTCACAGTACGTCCCAGTTCCCTCCCAGTACATCCCAGTTCCCTACCAGTACGTCCCAGTTCCCTCCCAGTTCACTCCCAGTACATAACAGTTACCTCCCAGTACATCCCAGTACATCCTGGTACATCCCAAATCCCTGCCAGTTCCACCCGGTACAACCCAGTACAAGCCTGTACATCCTAGTTCCTCCACGGTACATCCCAGGGCATCCCCGCACATCGTAGTGCCTCCCAGTACATCCCAGGTCCCTCCCAGTTCACTCCCAGTACATAACAGTTACCTCCCAGTACATCCCAGTACATCCCAGTAGATCCTGGTACATCCCGGTACATCCCAAATCCATGCCAGTTCCACCCGGTACAACCCAGTACAAGCCTGTACATCCTAGTTCCTCCACAGTACATCCCAGGGCATCCCCGCACATTGTAGTGCCTCCCAGTACATCCCAGTTCCCTCCCAGTACTGGGAGGGACCTGGGATGTACAGGAACGGAACTGGGATGTACTGGGAGGGAACTGGGATGTACTGGGATGTAATGGGACGGAACTGGGATGTAATGGGACGGAACTGGGAAAGAAGTGGTAGTGAACCGGGAGGGAACTGGAATGTAGGGGAAGAACTGGTTGGGAACTGGGATGTACTGGCATGGAACGGGGATGTATTGGGATGTACAGGAACGGAACTGGAATGTACTGCGATGTACTGGGATGTACTGGCAGCGAGCTGGGATTTACTGGGATGTACTGGGAGGAAACTGGGATATACTGGGAGGCACTGGGAGGGAAGTGGGTGTCAACTGGGACATTCCAGTTTCCTCCCAGTACATCCCAGTTCCCTACCAGTGCATCCCAGTACATCCCAGATCCCTCCCAGTACATCCCAGTTCCCTCCCAGTCCGTCCCAGTACATCCCAGTACATCCCAGTTCCCTCACAGTACATCCCAGTTCCCTCACAGTTCACACACAGTTCACTCCCAGTTCCATTCCAGTACATCCCAGTACATGCCACTTTCCTCCAAGTAATTCCCAGTTCCCTCCCACTACATCCAAGTTCCCTCCCACTTCCCTCTAAGTACATCCCAGTACTTCACAGTTCACTCCCAGTACATCCCAGTTCCCCCTCGGTACATAACAGTTCCCTCCCAGTACACCCCAGTACATCCCAGTTCCCTCCCAGTATGTCCCACTACATCCCAGTTCCCTCCCAGTCCATCCCAGTTCCCTCCCAGTACATCCCAATTCCCAACACTTTCCACCCAGTACATCCCAGTTCCCTCCCAGTACATCCCAGTTCCCTCTAAGTACTTCCCAGTACTTCACAGTTCCCTCCCAGTTCACTCCCAGTTCCCTCCCAGTACATCCCAGTTCCCTCTAAGTACATCCCAATACTTCATAGTTCCCTCCCAGCACGTCCCAGTACGTCCCAGTTCCCCTCAGTACATAACACTTCCCTCCCAGTACATAACAGTACATCCCAGTGTCCTCACAGTACATCCCAGTTCCCTCCCAGTACATCCCAGTTCTCTCCCAGTTCACTCCCAGTACACAACAGTTACCTCCCAGTACATCCCAGTACATCCCAGTAGATCCTGGTACATCCCAAATCCCTGCCAGTTTCACCCGGTACAACCCAGTACAAGCCTGTACATCCTAGTTCCTCCACAGTACATCCCAGGGCATCCCCGCACATTGTAGTGCCTCCCAGTACATCCCAGTTCCCTCCCAGTACTGGGAGGGACCTGGGATGTACTGGGAGGGAACTGGGACGTACTGGGAGGGAACTGGGATGTACTGGGATGTAATGGGACGGAACTGGGATGTATTGGGAGGCACTGGGAAAGAAGTGGTAGTGAACCGGGAGGTAATTGGGATGTACGGGGATGAACTGGTAGGAAACTGGGATGTACTGGCATGGAACGGGGATGTATTGGGATGGACAGGAACAGAACTGGAATGTACAGCGATGTATTGGCATGTACTGGCAGCGAGCTGGGATTTACTGGGATGTACTGGGAGGAAACTGGGATATACTGGGAGGAAACTGGGATATACTGGGAGGCATTGGGAGGGAAGTGGGTGTCAACTGGGACATTCCAGTTTCCTCCCAGTACATCCCAGTTCCCTACCAGTGCAGCCCAGTACATCCCAGTTCCCTCCCAGTCCGTCCCAATCCCCTCCCAGTACATCCCAGTTCCCTGCCAGTATGTCCCAGTACATCCCAGTTCCCTCCCAGTACATACCAGTTCCCTCCCAGTACATCCCAGTTCCCTCCCAGTTCCCTCCCACTACATCCCAGTACATCCCAGTTCCCTCCCAGTACATACCAGTTCCCTCCCACTACATCTCAGTTCCCTCCCGGTACATCCCAGTTCCCACCCAGTACATCCTACTACATACGAGTTCCCTCCCAGTTCACTCCCAGTACATCCCAGTAATTCACAGTTCCCTCCCAGTACATCCCAGTACGTCCCAGTTCCCCTCAGTACATAACACTTCCCTCCCAGTACATACCAGTACATCCCAGTGTCCTCACAGTACGTCCCAGTTCCCTCCCAGTTCCCTCCCACTACATCCCAATACATCCCAGTTCCCTCCCAGTACATCCCAGTTCCCTCCCAGTACATCCCAGTTCCCTCCCACTACATCCCAGTACATCCCAGTTCCCTCCCAGTTCACTCCCAGTACATCCCAGTACATCCCAGTTCCCTCCCAGTTCACTCCCAGTACGTCCCAGTTCCCCTCAGTACATAACACTTCCCTCCCAGTACATAACAGTACATCCCAGTGTCCTCACAGTACGTCCCAGTTCCCTCCCAGTACATCCCAGTTCCCTCCCAGTACATCCCAGTTCCCTCCCTGTTCCTTCCCAGTACATAACAGTTACCTACCAGTACATCCCAGTAGATCCTGGTACATCCCAAATCCCTGCTAGTTCCACCCGGTACAACCCAGTACAAGCCTGTACATCCTAGTTCCTCCACAGTACATCCCAGGGCATCCCCGCACATTGTAGTGCCTCCCAGTACATCCCAGTTCCCTCCCAGTACATCCCAGGTCCCTCCCAGTACATCCCAGTTCCCAACACTTTCCACCCAGTACATCCCAGTTCCCTCCCAGTACATACCAGTTCCCTCCCACTACATCCCAGTACTTCACAGTTCCCTCCCATTTCACTCCCAGTTCCCTCCCAGTACATCCCAGTTCCCTCTAAGTACATCCCAGTACTTCATAGTTCCCTCCCAGCACATCCCAGTACGTCCCAGTTCCCCTCAGTACATAACACTTCCCTCCCAGTACATCCCAGTACATCCCAGTGTCCTCACAGTACATCCCAGTTCCCTCCCAGTACATCCCAGTTCCCTCCCAGTACATCCCAGTACATAACAGTTACCTCCCAGTACATCCCAGTACATCCCAGTAGATCCTAGGACATTTCAAATCCCTGCCAGTTCCACCCGGTACAACCCAGTACAAGCCTGTACATCCTAGTTCCTCCACAGTACATCCCAGGGCATCCCCGCACATTGTAGTGCCTCCCAGTACATCCCAGTTCCCTCCCAGTACTGGGAGGGACCTGGGACGTACTGGGAGGGAATTGGGACGTACTGGGAGGGAACTGGGACGTACTGGGAGGGAACTGGGATGTACTGGGATGTAATGGGATGGAACTGGGAAAGAAGTGGTAGTGAACCGGGAGGGAATTGGGATGTACGGGGATGAACTGGTAGGAAACTGGGATGTACTGGCATGGAACGGGGATGTATTGGGATGTACAGGAACAGAACTGGAATGTACAGCGATGTATTGGCATGTACTGGCAGGAAGCTGGGATTTACTGGGATGTACTGGGAGGAAACTGGGATATACTGGGAGGAAACTGGGATATACTGGGAGGCATTGGGAGGGAAGTGGGTGTCAACTGGGACATTCCAGTTTCCTCCCAGTACATCCCAGTTCCCTACCAGTGCATCCCAGTCCGTCCCAGTTCCCTCCCAGTCCGTCCCAGTACATCCCAGTTCCCTCCCAGTACATCCTACTACAACCAGTTCCCTCCCAGTTCACTCCCAGTACACAACAGTTACCTCCCAGTACGTCCCAGTTCCCTCCCAGTACGTCCCAGTACATCCCAGTTCCGTCCCAGTTCCCTACCAGTGCGTCCTAGTTCCCTCCCAGTACGTCCCAGTTCCCTCTTAGTCCATTCCAGTTCCCTCCAGTATATTCCAGTACATCCCAGTTCCCTCCAGTACATCTCAGTTCCCTCACAGTTCACACACAGTTCACTCCCAGTTCCATTCCAGTACATCCCAGTACATGCCAGTTCCCTCCCAGTACATCCCAGTTCCCTCACAGTTCACACACAGTTCACTCCCAGTTCCATTCCAGTACATCCCAGTACATGCCAGTTCCCTCCCAGTACATCACACTACATCCCAGTTCCCTCCCAGTTCCTGCTAAGTACACCCCAGTACTTCACAGTTCCCTCCCAGCACATCCCAGTACGTCCCAGTTCCCCTCAGTACATAACACTTCCCTCCCAGTACATACCAGTACATCCCAGTGTCCTCACAGTACGTCCCAGTTCCCTCCCAGTCCGTCCCAATCCCCTCCCAGTACATCCCAGTTCCCTCCCAGTATGTCCCAGTACATCCCAGTTCCCTCCCAGTAAATCCCAGTTCCCTCCCAGTAAATCCCAGTTCCCTCCCAGTTCCCTCCCACTACATCCCAGTTCCCTCCCAGTACATACCAGTTCACTCCCAGTACATCCCAGTACATCCTGGTACATCCCAGTTCCCTCCCAGTATGTCCCACTACATCCCAGTTCCCTCCCAGTACATCCCAGTTCCATCCCAGTACATCCCAGTTCCCTCCCAGTTCCTTCCCAGTACATAACAGTTACCTCCCAGTACATCCCAGTACATCCTGGTACATCCCAAATCCCTGCCAGTTCCACCCGGTACAACCCAGTACAAGCCTGTACATCCTAGTTCCTCCACAGTACATCCCAGGGCATCCCCGCACATTGTAGTGCCTCCCAGTACATCCCAGGTCCCTCCCAGTACATCCTACTACATACCAGTGTACTGGGAGTGAACTGGCAGGGAACAACAGTTACCTCCCAGTACGTCCCAGTTCCCTCCCAGTACGTCCCAGTATATCCCAGTTCCGTCCCAGTTCCCTACCAGTGCGTCCTAGTTCCCTCCCAGTACGTCCCAGTTCCCTCTTAGTCCATTCCAGTTCCCTCCAGTATATCCCACTACATCCCAGTTCCCTCCAGTACATCTCAGTTCTCTCCCATTTCCCTCCCAGTACATCCCAGTTCCCTAACAGTTCACACACAGTTCACTCCCAGTTCACACACAGTTCACTCCCAGTTCCATTCCAGTACATCCCAGTACATGCCAGTTCCCTCCCAGTACATCACACTACATCCCAGTTCCCTCCCAGTTCCTGCTAAGTACATCCCAGGACTTCACAGTTCCCTCCCAGTACACCCCAGTACGTCCCAGTTCCCCTCAGTACATAACACTTCCCTCCCAGTACATACCAGTACATCCCAGTGTCCTCACAGTACGTCCCAGTTCCCTCCCAGTACATAACAGTTCCATCCCAGTCCGTCCCAATCCCCTCCCAGTACGTCCCAGTTCCCTGCCAGTATGTCCCAGTACATCCCAGTTCCCTCCCAGTAAATCCCAGTTCCCTCCCAGTAAATCCCAGTTCCCTCCCAGTTCCCTCCCACTACATCCCAGTTCTCTCCCAGTACTTACCAGTTCCCTCCCAGTACATCCCAGTTCCATCCCAGTACATCCCAGTTCCCACCCAGTACATCCTACTACATACCAGTTCCCTCCCAGTTCACTCCCAGTACATCCCAGTACTTCACAGTTCCCTCCCAGTACATCCCCGAACTTCACAGTTCCCCTCAGTACATAACACTTCCCTCCCAGTACATAACAGTACATCCCAGTGTCCTCACAGTACGTCCCAGTTCCCTCCCAGTACATCCCAGTTCCCTCCCAGTACATCCCAGTTCCCTCCCTGTTCCTTCGCAGTACATAACAGTTACCTCCCAGTACATCCCAGGTCCCTCCCAGTTCACTCCCAGTACACAACAGTTACCTCCCAGTACATCCCAGTACATCCTAGTAGATCCTGGTACATCCCAAATCCCTGCCAGTTCCACCCGGTACAACCCAGTACAAGCCTGTACATCCTAGTTCCTCCACGGTATATCCCAGGACATCCCCGCACATTGTAGTGCCTCCCAGTACATCCCAGTTCCCTCCCAGTACTGGGAGGGACCTGGGATGTACTGGGAGGGACCTGGGATGTACTGGGAGGGAACTGGGACGTACTGGGAGGGAACTGGGACGTACTGGGAGGGAACTGGGACGTACTGGGAGGGAACTGGGATGTACTGGGAGGGACCTGGGATGTACTGGGATGTAATGGGACGGAACTGGGATGTATTGGGAGGCACTGGGAAAGAAGTGGTAGTGAACCGGGAGGGAATTGGGATGTACGGGGATGAACTGGCAGGAAACTGGGATGTACTGGAATGGAACGGGGATGTATTGGGATGGACAGGAACGGAACTGGAATGTACGGCGATGTATTGGGATGTACTGGGAGCGAACTGGGATTTACTGGGATGTACTGGGAGGAAACTGGGATATACTGGGAGGAAACTGGGATATACTGGGAGGAAACTGGGAGGGAAGTGGGTGTCAACTGGGACATTCCAGTTTCCTCCCAGTACATCCCAGTTCCCTACCAGTGCAGCCCAGTACATCCCAGATCCCTCCCAGTCCCTCCCAGTACATCCCAGTTCCCTCACAGTACATCCCAGTTCCCTCCCAGTTCACACACAGTTCACTCCCAGTTCCATTCCAGTACATCCCAGTACATGCCAGTTGCCTCCCAGTTTCCTCTAAGTACATCCCAGTACTTTAAAGTTCCCTCCCAGTACATCCCAGTTCCCTCACAGTACATCCCAGTACTTCACAGTTCACTCCCACTACATCCCAGTACGTCCCAGTTCCCCCTTGGTACATAACACTTCCCTCCCAATACATCCAAGTTCCCTCCCAGTACATCCCAATCCCCTCCCAGTACATCCCAGTTCCCTGCCAGTATGTCCCAGTACATCCCAGTTCCCTCCCAGTACATCCCACTTCCCTCCCAGTTCCCTCCCACTACATACCAGTTCCCTCCCAGTACATCCCAGTACATCCTGGTACATCCCAGTTCCCACCCAGTACATCCTACTACATACCAGTTCCCTCCCAGTTCACTCCCAGTACATCCCAGTACTTCACAGTTCCCTCCCAGTACATCCCCGAACTTCACAGTTCCCCTCAGTACATAACACTTCCCTCCCAGTACATACCAGTACATCCCAGTGTCCTCACAGTACGTCCCAGTTCCCTCCCAGTACATCCCAGTTCCCTCCCAGTACATCCCAGTTCCCTCCCTGTTCCTTCCCAGTACATAACAGTTACCTCCCAGTACATCCCAGTAGATCCTGGTACATCCCAAATCCCTGCCAGTTCCACCCGGTACAACCCAGTACAAGCCTGTACATCCTAGTTCCTCCACAGTACATCCCAGGGCATCCCCGCACATTGAAGTGCCTCCCAGTACATCCCAGTTCCCTCCCAGTACTGGGAGGGAACTGGGATGTACTGGGAGGGAACTGGGACGTACTGGGAGGGAACTGGGACGTACTGGGAGGGAACTGAGATGTACTGGGATGTAATGGGACGGAACTGGGATGTATTGGGAGGCACTGGGAAAGAAGTGGTAGTGAACCGGGAGGGAATTGGGATGTACGGGGATGAACTGGTAGGAAACTGGGATGTACTGGCATGGAACGGGATGTATTGGGATGGACAGGAACAGAACTGGAATGTACAGCGATGTACTGGGATGTACTGGGAGCGAGCTGGGATTTACTGGGATGTACTGGGAGGAAACTGGGATATACTGGGAGGAAACTGGGATATACTGGGAGGCATTGGGAGGGAAGTGGGTGTCAACTGGTACATTCCAGTTTCCTCCCAGTACATCCCTGTTCCCTACCAGTGCAGCCCAGTACATCCCAGTTCCCACCCAGTACATCCTACTACATACCAGTTCCCTCCCAGTTCACTCCCAGTACATCCCAGTACTTCACAGTTCCCTCCCAGTACATCCCAGTACGTCCCAGTTCCCCTCAGTACATAACACTTCCCTCCCAGTACATAACAGTACATCCCAGTGTCCTCACAGTACGTCCCAGTTCCCTCCCAGTACATCCCAGTTCCCTCCCAGTTCCTTCCCAGTACATAACAGTTACCTCCCAGTACATCCCAGTACATCCCAGTAGATCCTGGTACATCCCAAATCCCTGCTAGTTCCACCCGGTACAACCCAGTACAAGCCTGTACATCCTAGTTCCTCCACAGTACATCCCAGGGCATCCCCGCACATTGTAGTGCCTCCCAGTACATCCCAGTTCCCTCCCAGTACATCCCAGGTCCCTCCCAGTACATCCCAGTTCACAACACTTTCCACCCAGTACATCCCAGTTCCCTCCCAGTACATCCCAGTTCCCTCTAAGTACATCCCAGTACTTCACAGTTCCCTCCCATTTCACTCCCAGTTCCCTCCCAGTACATCCCAGTTCCCTCTAAGTACATCCCAGTACTTCATAGTTCCCTCCCAGCACATCCCAGTACGTCCCAGTTCCCCTCAGTACATAACACTTCCCTCCCAGTACATCCCAGTACATCCCAGTGTCCTCACAGTACATCCCAGTTCCCTCCCAGTACATCCCAGTTCCCTCCCAGTACATCCCAGTACATAACAGTTACCTCCCAGTACATCCCAGTACATCCCAGTAGATCCTAGGACATTTCAAATCCCTGCCAGTTCCACCCGGTACAACCCAGTACAAGCCTGTACATCCTAGTTCCTCCACAGTACATCCCAGGGCATCCCCGCACATTGTAGTGCCTCCCAGTACATCCCAGTTCCCTCCCAGTACTGGGAGGGACCTGGGACGTACTGGGAGGGAATTGGGATGTACTGGGATGTAATGGGACGGAACTGGGATGTACTGGGATGTACTGGGATGTAATGGGATGGAACTGGGAAAGAAGTGGTAGTGAACCGGGAGGGAATTGGGATGTACGGGGATGAACTGGTAGGGAACTGGGATGTACTGGCATGGAACGGGGATGTATTGGGATGTACAGGAACAGAACTGGAATGTACAGCGATGTATTGGCATGTACTGGCAGGAAGCTGGGATTTACTGGGATGTACTGGGAGGAAACTGGGATATACTGGGAGGAAACTGGGATATACTGGGAGGCATTGGGAGGGAAGTGGGTGTCAACTGGGACATTCCAGTTTCCTCCCAGTACATCCCAGTTCCCTACCAGCGCATCCCAGTCCGTCCCAGTTCCCTCCCAGTCCGTCCCAGTACATCCCAGTTCCCTCCCAGTACATCCTACTACAACCAGTTCCCTCCCAGTTCACTCCCAGTACACAACAGTTACCTCCCAGTACGTCCCAGTTCCCTCCCAGTACGTCCCAGTACATCCCAGTTCCGTCCCAGTTCCCTACCAGTGCGTCCTAGTTCCCTCCCAGTACGTCCCAGTTCCCTCTTAGTCCATTCCAGTTCCCTCCAGTATATTCCAGTACATCCCAGTTCCCTCCAGTACATCTCAGTTCCCTCACAGTTCACACACAGTTCACTCCCAGTTCCATTCCAGTACATCCCAGTACATGCCAGTTCCCTCCCAGTACATCCCAGTTCCCTCACAGTTCACACACAGTTCACTCCCAGTTCCATTCCAGTACATGCCAGTTCCCTCCCAGTACATCACACTACATCCCAGTTCCCTCCCAGTTCCTGCTAAGTACACCCCAGTACTTCACAGTTCCCTCCCAGCACATCCCAGTACGTCCCAGTTCCCCTCAGTACATAACACTTCCCTCCCAGTACATACCAGTACATCCCAGTGTCCTCACAGTACGTCCCAGTTCCCTCCCAGTCCGTCCCAATCCCCTCCCAGTACATCCCAGTTCCCTCCCAGTATGTCCCAGTACATCCCAGTTCCCTCCCAGTAAATCCCAGTTCCCTCCCAGTAAATCCCAGTTCCCTCCCAGTTCCCTCCCACTACATCCCAGTTCCCTCCCAGTACATACCAGTTCACTCCCAGTACATCCCAGTACATCCTGGTACATCCCAGTTCCCTCCCAGTATGTCCCACTACATCCCAGTTCCCTCCCAGTACATCCCAGTTCCATCCCAGTACATCCCAGTTCCCTCCCAGTACATAACAGTTACCTCCCAGTACATCCCAGTACATCCTGGTACATCCCAAATCCCTGCCAGTTCCACCCGGTACAACCCAGTACAAGCCTGTACATCCTAGTTCCTCCACAGTACATCCCAGGGCATCCCCGCACATTGTAGTGCCTCCCAGTACATCCCAGGTCCCTCCCAGTACATCCTACTACATACCAGTGTACTGGGAGTGAACTGGCAGGGAACAACAGTTACCTCCCAGTACGTCCCAGTTCCCTCCCAGTACGTCCCAGTATATCCCAGTTCCGTCCCAGTTCCCTACCAGTGCGTCCTAGTTCCCTCCCAGTACGTCCCAGTTCCCTCTTAGTCCATTCCAGTTCCCTCCAGTATATCCCACTACATCCCAGTTCCCTCCAGTACATCTCAGTTCTCTCCCATTTCCCTCCCAGTACATCCCAGTTCCCTAACAGTTCACACACAGTTCACTCCCAGTTCACACACAGTTCACTCCCAGTTCCATTCCAGTACATCCCAGTACATGCCAGTTCCCTCCCAGTACATCACACTACATCCCAGTTCCCTCCCAGTTCCTGCTAAGTACATCCCAGGACTTCACAGTTCCCTCCCAGTACACCCCAGTACGTCCCAGTTCCCCTCAGTACATAACACTTCCCTCCCAGTACATACCAGTACATCCCAGTGTCGTCACAGTACGTCCCAGTTCCCTCCCAGTACATAACAGTTCCATCCCAGTCCGTCCCAATCCCCTCCCAGTACGTCCCAGTTCCCTGCCAGTATGTCCCAGTACATCCCAGTTCCCTCCCAGTAAATCCCAGTTCCCTCCCAGTAAATCCCAGTTCCCTCCCAGTTCCCTCCCACTACATCCCAGTTCTCTCCCAGTACTTACCAGTTCCCTCCCAGTACATCCCAGTTCCATCCCAGTACATCCCAGTTCCCACCCAGTACATCCTACTACATACCAGTTCCCTCCCAGTTCACTCCCAGTACATCCCAGTACTTCACAGTTCCCTCCCAGTACATCCCCGAACTTCACAGTTCCCCTCAGTACATAACACTTCCCTCCCAGTACATAACAGTACATCCCAGTGTCCTCACAGTACGTCCCAGTTCCCTCCCAGTACATCCCAGTTCCCTCCCAGTACATCCCAGTTCCCTCCCTGTTCCTTCGCAGTACATAACAGTTACCTCTCAGTACATCCCAGGTCCCTCCCAGTTCACTCCCAGTACACAACAGTTACCTCCCAGTACATCCCAGTACATCCTAGTAGATCCTGGTACATCCCAAATCCCTGCCAGTTCCACCCGGTACAACCCAGTACAAGCCTGTACATCCTAGTTCCTCCACGGTACATCCCAGGACATCCCCGCACATTGTAGTGCCTCCCAGTACATCCCAGTTCCCTCCCAGTACTGGGAGGGACCTGGGATGTACTGGGAGGGAACTGGGACGTACTGGGAGGGAACTGGGACGTACTGGGAGGGAACTGGGACGTACTGGGAGGGAACTGGGATGTACTGGGATGTAATGGGACGGAACTGGGATGTATTGGGAGGCACTGGGAAAGAAGTGGTAGTGAACCGGGAGGGAATTGGGATGTACGGGGATGAACTGGCAGGAAACTGGGATGTACTGGAATGGAACGGGGATGTATTGGGATGGACAGGAACGGAACTGGAATGTACGGCGATGTATTGGGATGTACTGGGAGCGAACTGGGATTTACTGGGATGTACTGGGATTTACTGGGATGTACTGGGAGGAAACTGGGATATACTGGGAGGAAACTGGGATATACTGGGAGGAAACTGGGATATACTGGGAGGAAACTGGGAGGGAAGTGGGTGTCAACTGGGACATTCCAGTTTCCTCCCAGTACATCCCAGTTCCCTACCAGTGCAGCCCAGTACATCCCAGATCCCTCCCAGTCCCTCCCAGTACATCCCAGTTCCCTCACAGTACATCCCAGTTCCCTCCCAGTTCACACACAGTTCACTCCCAGTTCCATTCCAGTACATCCCAGTACATGCCAGTTGCCTCCCAGTTTCCTCTAAGTACATCCCAGTACTTTAAAGTTCCCTCCCAGTACATCCCAGTTCCCTCACAGTACATCCCAGTACTTCACAGTTCACTCCCACTACATCCCAGTACGTCCCAGTTCCCCCTTGGTACATAACACTTCCCTCCCAATACATCCAAGTTCCCTCCCAGTACATCCCAATCCCCTCCCAGTACATCCCAGTTCCCTGCCAGTATGTCCCAGTACATCCCAGTTCCCTCCCAGTACATCCCACTTCCCTCCCAGTTCCCTCCCACTACATACCAGTTCCCTCCCAGTACATCCCAGTACATCCTGGTACATCCCAGTTCCCACCCAGTACATCCTACTACATACCAGTTCTCTCCCAGTTCACTCCCAGTACATCCCAGTACTTCACAGTTCCCTCCCAGTACATCCCAGTATGTCCCAGTTCCCCTCAGTACATAACACTTCCCTCCCAGTACATAACAGTACATCCCAGTGTCCTCACAGTACGTCCCAGTTCCCTCACAGTACATCCCAGTTCCCTACCAGTACATCCCAGTTCCCTCCCTGTTCCTTCCCAGTACATAACAGTTACCTCCCAGTACATCCCAGTAGATCCTGGTACATCCCAAATCCCTGCCAGTTCCACCCGGTACAACCCAGTACAAGCCTGTACATCCTAGTTCCTCCACAGTACATCCCAGGGCATCCCCGCACATTGTAGTGCCTCCCAGTACATCCCAGTTCCCTCCCAGTACTGGGAGGGAACTGGGATGTACTGGGAGGGAACTGGGACGTACTGGGAGGGAACTGGGATGTAATGGGACGGAACTGGGATGTAATGGGACGGAACTGGGAAAGAAGTGGTAGCGAACCGGGAGGGAATTGGGATGTACGGGGATGAACTGGTAGGGAACTGGGATGTACTGGCATGGAACGGGGATGTATTGGGATGGACAGGAACGGAACTGGAATGTACAGCGATGTATTGGGATGTACTGGCAGCGAGCTGGGATTTACTGGGATGTACTGGGAGGTAACTGGGATATACTGGGTGGCACTGGGAGGGAAGTGGGTGTCAACTGCGACATCCCAGATCCCTCCCAGTCCCTCCCAGTCCCTCCCAGTACATCCCAGTTCCCTCCCAGTTCACACACAGTTCACTCCCAGTTCCATTCCAGTACATCCCAGTACATGCCAGTTGCCTCCCAGTTTCCTCTAAGTACATCCCAGTACTTTAAAGTTCCCTCCCAGTACATCCCAGTTCCCTCACAGTACATCCCAGTACTTCACAGTTTACTCCCACTACATCCCAGTACGTCCCAGTTCCCCCTTGGTACATAACACTTCCCTCCCAATACATCCAAGTTCCCTCCCAGTACATCCCAATCCCCTCCCAGTACATCCCAGTTCCCTGCCAGTATGTCCCAGTACATCCCAGTTCCCTCCCAGTACATCCCAGTTCCCTCCCAGTTCCCTCCCAGTACATCCCAGTTCCCTCCCAGTTCCCTCCCACTACATCCCAGTTCCCTGCCAGTACATCCCAGTTGCCTCCCAGTACATCCCAGTTCCCTCCCAGTTCCCTCCCACTACATCCCAGTACATCCCAGTTCCCTCCCAGTACATACCAGTTCCCTCCCAGTACATCCCAGTTCCCTCCCGGTACATCCCAGTTCCCACCCAGTACATCCTACTACATACCAGTTCCCTCCCAGTTCACTCCCAGTACACAACAGTTACCTCCCAGTACATCCCAGTAGATCCTGGTACATCCCAAATCCCTGCCAGTTCCACCCGGTACAACCCAGTACAAGCCTGTACATCCTAGTTCCTCCACAGTACATCCCAGGGCATCCCCGCACATTGTAGTGCCTCCCAGTACATCCCAGTTCCCAACCAGTGCAGCCCAGATCCCTCCCAGTCTGTCCCAGTACGTCCCAGTACATCCCAGTTCCCTCACAGTACATCCCAGTTCCCTCACAGTTCACACACAGTTCACTCCCAGTTCCATTCCAGTACATCCCAGTACATGCCACTTTCCTCCAAGTAAATCCCAGTTCCCTCCCACTACATCCAAGTTCCCTCCCACTTCCCTCTAAGTACATCCCAGTACTTCACAGTTCACTCCCACTACATCCCTGTTCCCCTTCGGTACATAACAGTTCCCTCCCAGTACACCCCAGTACATCCCAGTTCCCTCCCAGTCCATCCCAGTTCCCTCCCACTAAATCCCAATTCCCAACACTTTCCACCCAGTCCATCCCAGTTCCCTCCCAGTACATCCCAGTTCCCTCTAAGTACATCCCAGTACTTCACAGTTCCCTCCCAGTTCACTCCCAGTACACAACAGTTACCTCCCAGTACATCCCAGTACATCCTAGTAGATACTAGGACATTTCAAATCCCTGCCAGTTCCACCCGGTACAACCCAGTACAAGCCTGTACATCCTAGTTCCTCCACAGTACATCCCTGTGCATCCCCGCACATTGTAGTGCCTTCCAGTACATCCCAGGTCCCTCCCAGTTCACTCCCAGTACACAACAGTTACCTCCCAGTACATCCCAGTAGATCCTGGTACATCCCAAATCCCTGCCAGTTCCACCCGGTACAACCCAGTACAAGCCTGTACATCCTAGTTCCTCCACGGTACATCCCAGGACATCCCCGCACATTGTAGTGCCTCCCAGTACATCCCAGCTCCCTCCCAGTACTGGGAGGGAACTGGGATGTACTGGGAGGGAACTGGGATGTACTGGGATGTAATGGGACGGAACTGGGATGTATTGGGAGGCACTGGGAAAGAAGTGGTAGTGAACCGGGAGGGAATTGGGATGTACGGGGATGAACTGGTAGGAAACTGGGATGTACTGGCATGGAACGGGGATGTATTGGGATGTACAGGAACGGAACTGGAATGTAATGCGATGTACTGGGAGCAAACTGGGATTTACTGGGATGTACTGGGAGGAAACTGGGATATACTGGGAGGAAACAGGGATATACTGGGAGGCATTGGGAGGGAAGTGGGTGTCAACTGGGACATTCCAGTTTCCTCCCAGTACATCTCAGTTCCCTACCAGTGCAGCCCAGTACATCCCAGTTCCCTCCCAGTCCGTCCCAATCCCCTCCCAGTACATCCCAGTTCCCTGCCAGTATGTCCCAGTACATCCCAGTTCCCTCCCAGTTCCCTCCCACTACATCCCAGTTCCCTCCCAGTACATACCAGTTCCCTCCCAGTACATCCCAGTTCCCTCCCAGTTCCCTCCCACTACATCCCAGTTCCCTCCCAGTACATACCAGTTCGCTCCCAGTACATCCCACTACATCCCAGTTCCCACCCAGTACATCCTACTACATACCAGTTCCCTCCCAGTTCACTCCCAGTACATCCCAGTAGTTCACACTTCCATCCCAGTACATCCCAGTACGCACCAGTTCCCCTCTGTACATAACACTTCCCTCCCACTACATAACAGTACATCCCAGTGTCCTCACAGTACGTCCCAGTTCCCTCCCAGTACATCCCAGTTCCCTACCGGTACGTCCCAGTTCCCTCCCAGTTCACTCCCAGTACATAACAGTTACCTCCCAGTACATCCCAGTACATCCCAGTAGATCCTGGTACATCCCAAATCCCTGCCAGTTCCACCCGGTACAACCCAGTACAAGCCTGTACATCCTAGTTCCTCCACAGTACATCCCAGGGCATCCCCGCACATTGTAGTGCCTCCCAGTACATCCCAGCTCCCTCCCAGTACTGGGAGGGACCTGGGATGTACTGGGATGTAATGGGACGGAACTGGGATGTATTTGGAGGCAATGGGAAAGAAGTGGTAGCGAACCGGGAGGGAATTGGGATGTACGGGGATGAACTGGTAGGAAACTGGGATGTACTGGCATGGAACGGGGATGTATTGGGATGTACAGGAACGGAACTGGAATGTACTGCGATGTACTGGGAGCAAACTGGGATTTACTGGGATGTACTGGGAGGAAACTGGGATATACTGGGAGGAAACTGGGAGGAAAGTGGGTGTCAACTGGGACATTCCAGTTTCCTCCCAGTACATCCCAGTTCCCTACCAGTGCATCCCAGTCCGTCCCAGTTCCCTCCCAGTCCGTCCCAATACATCCCAGTTCCCTCCCAGTACATCCTACTACATACCAGTTCCCTCCCAGTTCACTCCCAGTACACAACAGTTCCCTCCCAGTACGTCCCAGTTCCCTCCCAGTACGTCCCAGTACATCCCAGTTCCGTCCCTGTTTCCGACCAGTGCGTCCTAGTTCCCTCTTATTCCATTCCAGTTCCCTCCAGTACATCTCAGTTCTCTCCCATTTCCCTCCAAGTACATCCCAGTTCCCTCCCAGTTCACTCCCAGTACACAACAGTTACCTCCCAGTACATCCCAGTACATCCCAGTAGATCCTGGTACATCCCAAATCCCTGCTAGTTCCACCCGGTACAACCCAGTACAAGCCTGTACATCCTAGTTCCTCCACAGTACATCCCAGGGCATCCCCGCACATTGTAGTGCCTCCCAGTAGATCCCAGGTCCCTCCCAGTACTGGGAGGGAACTGGGACGTACTGGGAGGGACCTGGGATGTACTGGGAGGGAACTGGGATGTGCTGGGATGTAATGGGACGGAACTGGGATGTATTGGGAGGCACTGGGAAAGAAGTGGTAGTGAACCGGGAGGGAATTGGGATGTACGGGGATGAACTGGTAGGGAACTGGGATGTACTGGCATGGAACGGGGATGTATTGGGATGTACAGGAACGGAACTGGAATGTACGGCGATGTATTGGGATGTACTGGGAGCGAACTGGGATTTATTGGGATGTACTGGGAGGAAACTGGGATATACTGGGAGGAAACTGGGATTTACTGGGAGGAAACTGTGATTTACTGGGAGGAAACTGTGATATACTGGGAGGAAACTGGGATATACTGGGAGGAAACTGGGAGGGAAGTGGGTGTCAACTGGGACATTCCAGTGTCCTCCCAGTACATCCCAGTTCCCTACCAGTGCAGCCCAGTACATCCCAGATCCCTCCCAGTCCCTCCCAGTCCCTCCCAGTACCCTCACAGTACATCCCAGTTCCCTCCCAGTTCACACACAGTTCACTCCCAGTTCCATTCCAGTACGTCCCACTACATCCCAGTTGCCTCCCAGTTTCCTCTAAGTACATCCCAGTACTTCAAAGTTCCCTCCCAGTACATCCCAGTTCCCTCTAAGTACATCCCAGTACTTCACAGTTCACTCCCACTACATCCCAGTACGTCCCAGTTCCCCCTTGGTACATAACACTTCCCTCCCAATACATCCAAGTTCCCTCCCAGTACATCCCAATCCACTCCCAGTACATCCCAGTTCCCTGCCAGTATGTCCCCAGTACATCCCAGTTCCCTCCCAGTACATACCAGTTCCCTCCCAGTACATACCAGTACATCCCAGTTCCCTACCAGTGCATCCCAGTCCGTCCCAGTTCCCTCCCAGTCCGTCCCAGTACATCCCAGTTCCCTCCCAGTTCACTCCCAGTACATAACAGTTACCTCCCAGTACATCCCAGTAGATCCTGGTACATCCCAAATCCCTGCCAGTTCCACCCGGTACAACCCAGTACAAGCCTGTACATCCTAGTTCCTCCACAGTACATCCCAGGGCATCCCCGCACATTGTAGTGCCTCCCAGTACATCCCAGATCCCTCCCAGTACATCCCAGATCCCTCCCAGTCTGTCCCAGTACGTCCCAGTACATCCCAGTTCCCTCACAGTACATCCCAGTTCCCTCACAGTTCACACACAGTTCACTCCCAGTTCCATTCCAGTACATCTCAGTACATGCCACTTTCCTCCAAGTAAATCCCAGTTCCCTCCCACTACATCCAAGTTCCCTCCCACTTCCCTCTAAGTACATCCCAGTACTTCACAGTTCACTCCCACTACATCCCAGTTCCCCCTCGGTACATAACGGTTCCCTCCCAGTACACCCCAGTACATCCCAGTTCCCTCCCAGTATGTCCCACTACATCCCAGTTCCCTCCCAGTAAATCCCAAACCCAACACTTTCCACCCAGTACATCCCAGTTCCCTCCCAGTACATCCCAGTTCCCTCTAAGTACATCCCAGTACTTCACAGTTCACTCCCAGTTCACTCCCAGTTCCCTCCCAGTACATCCCAGTTCCCTCTAAGTACATCCCAATACTTCATAGTTCCCTCCCAGCACGCCCCAGTACGTCCCAGTTCCCCTCAGTACATAACACTTCCCTCCCAGTACATACCAGTACATCCCAGTGTCCTCACAGTACGTCCCAGTTCCCTCCCAGTAAATCCCAATTCCCAACACTTTCCACCCAGTACATCCCAGTACCCTCCCAGTACATCCCAGTAGATCCTGGTACATCCCAAATCCCTGCCAGTTCCACCCGGTACAACCCAGTACAAGCCTGTACATCCTAGTTCCTCCACAGTACATCCCAGGGCATCCCCGCACATTGTAGTGCCTCCCAGTACATCCCAGTTCCCTCCCAGTACATCCCAATCCACTCCCAGTACATCCCAGTTCCCTGCCTTTATGTCCCCAGTACATCCCAGTTCCCTCCCAGTACATACCAGTTCCCTCCCAGTACATACCAGTTCCCTCCCAGTACATCCCAGTACATCCCAGTTCCCTCCCAGTACATACCAGTTCCCTCCTAGTACATCCCAGTACATCCTGGTACATCCCAGTTCCCACCCAGTACATCCTACTACATACCAGTTCCCTCCCAGTTGACTCCCAGTACATCCCAGTACTTCACAGTTCCCTCCCAGTACATCCCAGTTCCCCTCAGTACATAACACTTCCCTCCCAGTACATAACAGTACATCCCAGTGTCCTCACAGTACGTCCCAGTTCCCTCCCAGTACATCCCAGTTCCCTACCAGTACGTCCCAGTTCCCTCCCTGTTCCTTCCCAGTACATAACAGTTACCTCCCAGTACATCCCAGTACATCCTGGTACATCCCAAATCCATGCCAGTTCCACCCGGTACAACCCAGTACAAGCCTGTACATCCTAGTTCCTCCACAGTACATCCCAGGGCATCCCCGCACATTGTAGTGCCTCCCAGTACATCCCAGCTCCCTCCCAGTACTGGGAGGGACCTGGGATGTACTGGGATGTAATGGGACGGAACTGGAATGTATTTGGAGGCAATGGGAAAGAAGTGGTAGCGAACCGGGAGGGAATTGGGATGTACGGGGATGAACTGGTAGGAAACTGGGATGTACTGGCATGGAACGGGGATGTATTGGGATGTACAGGAACGGAACTGGAATGTACTGCGATGTACTGGGAGCAAACTGGGATTTACTGGGATGTACTGGGAGGAAACTGGGATATACTGGGAGGAAACTGGGAGGAAAGTGGGTGCCAACTGGGACATTCCAGTTTCCTCCCAGTACATCCCAGTTCCCTACCAGTGCATCCCAGTCCGTCCCAGTTCCCTCCCAGTCCGTCCCAATACATCCCAGTTCCCTCCCAGTACATCCTACTACATACCAGTTCCCTCCCAGTACACAACAGTTCCCTCCCAGTACGTCCCAGTTCCCTCCCAGTACGTCCCAGTACATCCCAGTTCCGTCCCTGTTTCCGACCAGTGCGTCCTAGTTCCCTCTTATTCCATTCCAGTTCCCTCCAGTACATCTCAGTTCTCTCCCATTTCCCTCCAAGTACATCCCAGTTCCCTCCCAGTTCACTCCCAGTACACAACAGTTACCTCCCAGTACATCCCAGTACATCCCAGTAGATCCTAGGACATTTCAAATCCCTGCTAGTTCCACCCGGTACAACCCAGTACAAGCCTGTACATCCTAGTTCCTCCACAGTACATCCCAGGGCATCCCCGCACATTGTAGTGCCTCCCAGTAGATCCCAGGTCCCTCCCAGTACTGGGAGGGAACTGGGACGTACTGGGAGGGACCTGGGATGTACTGGGAGGGAACTGGGATGTGCTGGGATGTAATGGGACGGAACTGGGATGTATTGGGAGGCACTGGGAAAGAAGTGGTAGTGAACCGGGAGGGAATTGGGATGTACGGGGATGAACTAGTAGGGAACTGGGACGTACTGGCATGGAACGGGGATGTATTGGGATGTACAGGAACGGAACTGGAATGTACGGCGATGTATTGGGATGTACTGGGAGCGAACTGGGATTTACTGGGATGTACTGGGAGGAAACTGGGATATACTGGGAGGAAACTGGGATTTACTGGGAGGAAACTGTGATTTACTGGGAGGAAACTGGGATATACTGGGAGGAAACTGGGATATACTGGGAGGAAACTGGGAGGGAAGTGGGTGTCAACTGGGACATTCCAGTGTCCTCCCAGTACATCCCAGTTCCCTACCAGTGCAGCCCAGTACATCCCAGATCCCTCCCAGTCCCTCCCAGTACATCCCAGTTCCCTGCAGTATGTCCCCAGTACATACCAGTTCCCTCCCAGTACATACCAGTTCCCTCCCAGTACATCCCAGTACATCCTGGTACATCCCAGTTCCCACCCAGTACATCCTACTACATACCAGTTCCCTCCCAGTTCCCTCCCAGTTACCTCCCAGTACATCCCAGTACATCCTGGTACATCCCAAATTCCTGCCAGTTCCACCCGGTACAACCCAGTACAAGCCTGTACATCCTAGTTCCTCCACAGTACATCCCAGGGCATCCCCGCACATTGTAGTGCCTCCCAGTACATCCCAGGTCCCTCCCAGTACATACCAGTTCCCTCCTAGTACATCCCAGTACATCCTGGTACATCCCAGTACATCCTGGTACATCCCAGTTCCCACCCAGTACATCCTACTACATACCAGTTCCCTCCCAGTTCACTCCCAGTACATCCCAGTACTTCACAGTTCCCTCCCAGTACATCCCAGTTCCCCTCAGTACATAACACTTCCCTCCCAGTACATAACAGTACATCCCAGTGTCCTCACAGTACGTCCCAGTTCCCTCACAGTACATCCCAGTTCCCTACCAGTACATCCCAGTTCCCTCCCTGTTCCTTCCCAGTACATAACAGTTACCTCCCAGTACATCCCAGTAGATCCTGGTACATCCCAAATCCCTGCCAGTTCCACCCGGTACAACCCAGTACAAGCCTGTACATCCAAGTTCCTCCACAGTACATCCCAGGGCATCCCCGCACATTGTAGTGCCTTCCAGTACATCCCAGTTCCCTCCCAGTCCGTCCCAATCCCCTCCCAGTACATCCCAGTTCCCTGCCAGTATGTCACAGTACATCCCAGTTCCCTCCCAGTACATACCAGTTCCCTCCCAGTACATCCCAGTTCCCTCCCAGTACATCCCAGTTCCCTCTAAGTACATCCCAGTACTTCACAGTTCCCTCCCAGCACATCCCAGTACGTCCCAGTTACCCTCAGTACATAACACTTCCCTCCCAGTACATACCAGTACATCCCAGTTCCCTCCCTGTTCCTTCCCAGTACATAACAGTTACCTCCCAGTACATCCCAGTAGATCCTGGTACATCCCAAATTCCTGCCAGTTCCACCCGGTACAACCCAGTACAAGCCTGTACATCCTAGTTCCTCCACAGTACATCCCAGGGCATCCCCGCACATTGTAGTGCCTCCCAGTACATCCCAGTTCCCTCCCAGTACTGGGAGGGATCTGGGATGTACTGGGAGGGAACTGGGATGTACTGGGATGTAATGGGACGGATCTGGGATGTATTGGGAGGCACTGGGAAAGAAGTGGTAGTGAACCGGGAGGGAATTGGGATGTACGGGGATGAACTAGTAGGGAACTGGGATGTACTGGCATGGAACGGGGATGTATTGGGATGTATAGGAACGGAACTGGAATGTACGGCGATGTATTGGGATGTACTGGGAGCGAACTGGGATTTACTGGGATGTACTGGGAGGAAACTGGGATATACTGGGAGGAAACTGGGATTTACTGGGAGGAAACTGGGATTTACTGGGAGGAAACTGGGAGGGAAGTGGGTGTCAACTGGGACATTCCAGTGCCCTCCCAGTCCATCCCAGTTCCCTACCAGTGCAGCCCAGTCCCTCCCAGATCCCTCCCAGTCCCTCCCAGTACCCTCACAGTACATCCCAGTTCCCTCACAGTTCACACACAGTTCACTCCCAGTTCCATTCCAGTACGTCCCACTACATCCCAGTTGCCTCCCAGTTCCCTCTAAGTACATCCCAGTACTTCACAGTTCACACCACCTACATCCCAGTACGTCCCAGTTCCCCCTTGGTACATAACACTTCCCTCCCAATACATCCAAGTTCCCTCCCAGTACATCCCAATCCCCTCCCAGTACATCCCAGTTCCCTGCCAGTATATCCCCAGTACATCCCAGTTCCCTCCCAGTACATACCAGTTCCCTCCCAGTACATCCCAGTACATCCCAGTTCCCTCCCAGTACATACCAGTTCCCTCCCAGTACATACCAGTACATCCTGGTACATCCCAGTTCCCACCCAGTACATCCTACTACATACCAGTTCCCTCCCAGTTCACTCCCAGTACATCCCAGTACTTCACAGTTCCCTCCCAGTACATCCCAGTACGTCCCAGTTCCCCTCAGTACATAACACTTCCCTCCCAGTACATAACAGTACGTCCCAGTTCCCTCACAGTACGTCCCAGTTCCCTACCAGTACGTCCCAGTTCCCTCCCTGTTCCTTCCCAGTACATAACAGTTACCTCCCAGTACATCCCAGTACATCCTGGTACATCCCAAATCCCTGCCAGTTCCACCCGGTACAACCCAGTACAAGCCTGTACATCCTAGTTCCTCCACAGTACATCCCAGGGCATCCCCACACATTGTAGTGCCTCCCAGTACATCCCAGTTCCCTCCCAGTACTGGGAGGGAACTGGGATGTACTGGGAGGGACCTGGGATATACTGGGATGTAATGGGACGGAACTGGGATGTATTGGGAGGCACTGGGAAAGAAGTGGTAGTGAACCGGGAGGGAATTGGGATGTACGGGGATGAACTGGTAGGGAACTGGGATGTACTGGCATGGAACGGGGATGTATTGGGATGTACAGGCACGGAACTGGAATGTACTGCGATGTACTGGGATGTACTGGGAGCAAACTGGGATTTACTGGGATGTACTGGGAGGAGACTGGGATATACTGGGAGGCACTGGGAGGGAAGTGGGTGTCAACTGGGACATTCCAGTGTCCTCCCAGTACATCCCAGTTCCCTACCAGTGCATCCCAGTACATCCCAGATCCCTCCCAGTCTGTCCCAGTACATCCCAGTACATCCCAGTTCCCTCACAGTACATCCCAGTTCCCTCACAGTTCACACACAGTTCACTCCCAGTTCCATTCCAGTACATCCCAGTACATGCCACTTTCCTCCAAGTAAATCCCAGTTCTCTCCCACTACATCCAAGTTCCCTCCCACTTCCCTCTAAGTACATCCCAGTACTTCACAGTTCACTCCCAGTACATCCCAGTTCCCCCTTGGTACATAACAGTCCCCTCCCAGTACACCCCAGTACATCCCAGTTCCCTCCCAGTATGTCCCACTACATCCCAGTTCCCTCCCAGTCCATCCCAGTTCCCTCCCAGTAAATCCCAATTCCAAACACTTTCCTCCCAGTACATCCCAGTTCCCTCCCAGTACATCCCAGTTCCCTCCCAGTACATCCCAGTACTTCACAGTTCCCTCCCAGCACATCCCAGTACGTCCCAGTTACCCTCAGTACATAACACTTCCCTCCCAGTACATACCAGTACATCCCAGTTCCCTACCAGTTCCTTCCCAGTACATAACAGTTACCTCCCAGTACATCCCAGTAGATCCTGGTACATCCCAAATTCCTGCCAGTTCCACCCGGTACAACCCAGTACAAGCCTGTACTTCCTAGTTCCTCCACACTACATCCCAGGACATCCCAGGACATTGTAGAGCCTCCCAGTACGTCCCAGTTCCCTCCCAGTACAACCCAGTAGATCCTGGTACGTCCCCGTTCCCCGCACTGTACGTCCCCGTTCCCCGCACTGTACTGGGAGGACAACCGAGCCTGCGCAGTGACTGACATAGGGAACGAGCAAGTTTGTACCCATCACTAGACAAGACAATAATGACTATGTATGAGTATGTGAAATTTTCATCTATAAATTGTACGGGAAAGGTGCGTAAGGTACGCACGCCAGGAGGAGCGATCCCCCGTGCATCCGGCTCCGCGAATAAAGAATGCCTGCTCTTTAATACTAAATTGGTGTTGAGGAGTCGTTTCCGATTTTAACGCGTTTTTCGGTAACACAGGGAGTCAGATCAAGAGAGCCAGAGAACAACAAAACACCGACAGGCTACAGGACAGAGCAGGAGGAATAAAAAAAAAAAAAAAAACGGAGCCAGAGCCAGGCAGAGAGAGGCGGAGAAAGAAAAAGGAGCCACAGGCTACAGGACAGAGAGAGGGAGGACTGAAAAGACGGGGAGGCAGGGAGCCACTCAGAGCGAGACGGAGAAAGAAGGTGCGGGGGGGGGCGCAAAAAAAAATAATTTTGCAGCAGGTAAGGAAAGAGAGGGGGCCGGGGGAGAGACAGGGAGGGCCCAGGACGCACAAGAGAGGCAACGGGGCCCCAGTGGCCCAGGACTCACCGCGACTCTCGCTCTCAGCGCTGCTGGCACAATTTAGCCGTTCAGATGCTTCTTTCCCCTCCTCTCCTCCCTGCCTCTTCTGCAGCTCCAGACTCTAGGCCGTCCTCCACCTGAAGAGAATACGTGGCTGTCTTACAGCTCTTACCAGATGAGGCTTCCTAGGCACGTAGCCTAGCTTGCTCGTGCACTACACGCCCGTACCCAACTCCGGGTTACGCGTACAGACCCTACGGTGCACGTTGGTGGCCTGGCCCGCTGCGGGCTATGAAGGGGGATCCTTCCTCCCCCACCTGCATGGACAGGCTCTCTCTTGCCTGCGGCAGGAAGGCAGCTGGCAGCCAGAGCACCTTCAGTTTCTTCTTCTTTACCTTTCGTTGGCGTCTCCAGCTTCAGCCGAGGCAGCTCCTGTCCGCAGCCGGGAAGGGCTTTGTCTATCCCTTTTCGGCCCTGCGCTGCGAGGACGGCGAGGACGGGCAGAGAGAAGCCACGCGAGCCTGAGACGGCCGCAGGCAACGGCATCCCCGGGGGAAGGACAGACAACCACGTCCTCAGCACGGTCTCTGGGAGAGGGAAAGAAGAAACAGCGACCGTCATTACCGTCGATCGACCCTGGCCAAAGCCTCTCCTTCCGCAGGGGCTTCTGGACACACCGCTCCCTCCCCACGCTACTGCTAAGGGCCCCTGCGCCAAGGGGGAATCCAGTGCGCTTGAGGGACGGCTTGCTGCCTTCACGACAGGGCCTGGGGGCGGCCTAAGGCTATGCAGCACGCTTATGGGGAGGTGCCGGAGCTGGGGGCAGGCGCACGGGGCAAGGGGGGCCAGGGGAGGCTGAGCGGGACCTCCGGTGGGCCGGGGACGCGGCCATCATCTGCGCCCTGGGCACGGGGAAAAGGTCATCGTCCTCCTCCTTTCCCTCTTCCCTTCTGTCAGCTCCCGGGGAACTCACCGCTTCTCGGGAAGCGGCCGCACCCGCAAGCCCCCAGTAATCAACACGAATCCAACCCCAAAAATACACCTCGCGTACCGTACGCGCCACGGCCGCCCGGCACCCGAGCGCCGGAAGACCGCGCCTCCCGCCATGCCCGGCGAACCACGTGACAGGGCCGGCAGCCACTGCGCCAGGACTACAGCTCCCGGCATGCTCTGCGGCACAACCCGGCCGCCCGGCGGCCGGTTTGATGCGGAGCCACCCAGCATCCCTGCGAGCACAGCTGCAGGCGCAACAGCAGTTACGCAGCCACAACTAGGCACTAAACAAAGGCTTTCCAACACTGGAGGTCTAGAACAGGTAGACATTAGCACAGAAGCACAAGGGGCTCCGTCACCCTGCACAAATCTCCCCGTGCCTACACACGCACACGTTCAGAAGTTAGTTATCAGAAAACGCCCGACTCAGCCATTTGCCACAGTCACGAGACTCACGACATGATAACACGACATGACACGCGAGGTGGGCTCAGAGTTTTAAGGCAAGAAATACCTCCCACGCCCCCCACCCGAGATCTTTCAGGGTCCACACCTGCCATCGCCCCGCACCAAACCTACCCGGCCAAAGGCTTTCAGGTGGCCCGAAACACTGTACACAGAAAATAACCAGGGACAGACCTGCATTGTTCGGAAGCGAACGATGCCCGACCGGGGCTCCTCTGCGGGGCACGGAGCCCCCCGGCCCCGCCCGGAGACACACACCCGCCCCCCGCTGCCCGAACTCACCCACCAGCGCTCTCCGGCCCCCGGACACGGCCGCGCTGCTCTCTCAGGCGGCTGCCGCAGGCGAGGCTCGGGCACCGCCAGGCCTCCAGGCGTCCCGAGGGGCTGCCGGCCACCGCAGGGGATGGCTGCCGGCGGCCGGACCGCCGCGGCGCTCCCCGCCCAGCTCCGAGCAGGCTCCGCCGGCCGCGGGCTTCCCACGCCGGGCCGCAGAGGGGCCCCGGCACCGCACAGGGACGCCTCGCGACCCGGCCGCCACACGCACCGGCCCTTCGGCCTCCACACGCACCGCTCCCGCCCCCGCTCCGACGCGCCGCGCACGCGCCACCGGAAGCCCGAGCCCCGCGGGGCGGCCCTTAAAGGGCGGCCGGAAGGAACGGCCCCCACCGGCCCCGCCACCGCGCCCAGCCGGTGAGCGCCAGCGCCCCCTGCTGGCCGGGCCGCGCTCAGCTCGCGAGGGCGCCGAGGGCCGGGCGGGGCGGGACGCGCCGGCTCGGGGCCAGCGCCTTCTCGGAGCGAGCGGGAAACCCCTGCGGGCCCCGGTCACGGCCGGGCAGAGCCGCGCGCCCTCCGAGAGCTGCTGAACGCGGCTGCCGCTCGTGACACATACCGAGCCGTCTGCGACGGGAGCAGGCAGAGGAGGAAGGGGCCGGCGGCCGCGGGGCCTGGCCCCAGGCGGGGGGGAGGGGCTGGGGCCCGGGGGGCCGCCCCCCTCCTCACAGTTCCCTCACAGTTCCCTCACAGTTCCCTCACAGTTCCCTCACAGTTCCCTCACAGTTCCCTCACAGTTCCCTCACAGTTCCCTCACAGTTCCCTCACAGTTCCCTCACAGTTCCCTCACAGTTCCCTCACAGTTCCCTCACAGTTCCCTCACAGTTCCCTCACAGTTCCCTCACAGTTCCCTCACAGTTCCCTCACAGTTCATCCCATGGACGGAACCGGGACCTACTGTGAGGCACTGGGAAAGAAGTGGGAGGAAGCCAGGACAGACCAATATAGCCCAGTATGGACTAGACCAATATAGCCCAGTATGGACTGGAGGGAACTGCGAGGGAACCGCGAGAGAACCCCACAGAACAAACCATGGGGCACGAGAAGGCAGAGAATTAAGAATTAGGGACAGGGAGCCAGAAAAAAAAAAGAAAAAAACCAAAGGGAGACAGAGAGCAAAAGGAATCGCAATGCGTACGGAGAGAAGAGAGAAACAATTCTAGCATAGGGTCACGGGGGAGCCAGGGACAGCAAGATGGAGAAAGGACAGAAGCTACAGGCTACAGGGCAGAGAGGGAAGAATTAATGAATAGACACAGAGAGATGGGCAGAAAGACATGGAGAAAGGCTAAAGATCACACGGCCTACAGGGAAGAGAGAAGAGAGGGAGGAATTTTAAAAACAGGGGCAAGAAGCCAGAGAGAGGGAGAGAGAAGCAACAATAAAATGGGGACAAGCCACAGGGCAGCGAGGAGGGAATCAATGAATAAGAACACGAGACCAAAGAGAACACAATGTAGAATGGAAAAAAGGAACAGCGGCCTACAGGGAAGGAGGAATTAAAGATCAGGGACTGGGAGGCAGACAGAGACACATGAAGAAACAAGTGAAAAAAAAGAAAAAAACAAACCAACAGCAATGGGCTACAAAGACAGAGAGGGAGGAAATGAGGAAATAAAACGTCGCAGCAAGGAGCTGGACAGAGAGAGATGAGGACAAACAAATAGCACGGGTCCACGTGACAGAGAACGTGGAATTAGAACACAGAGAGAGGGAGCCGGACAGAGAGAGAGGCCGAGAGAAACATCTAGACAGGCTACAGCGGGCAGAGGCAGGAATTAAAACCTAGGGACAGGGAGCTGGACAGAGAGAGATGGAGGTCACAGGGAACAGCGGTGGCTGCAGGAAGAACAGGAATTCATGAATAGGGAAAGGGAGCTGGACAGAGAAGAACTCAGAAAGGCAAGAACAGTAGCAGGGTACAGAGCAGAGAAGACAAATTAAAAAGCACGGGGGGAGCGTTGAGGCAGACAGAGAGATTAAGAAAAAAGTCACGGGCTACGTGGCAAAGCAGGAGGAATTCAGAAACGAGGATGGGAACCAAGGGAGAGTGTGCTGGTGAAGGATAACGGGCATTAAAAGTGAGGGACGGGGAGCTGGGAAAAGCGAGGCAGAGAAAAACAGAATCACAGAGAGAATCACACAAAGCCAAAAAAGAAGAAACTGAACAACAGGAACAGGTGTAACCAAAGCGATGAAATCAACCAACCAGAGACGGTGTTCCATTACGGGAACATGGAGCGTACCAATCAGCGCACCTGTCGATCTGCATTTTAGTGCCTAGGCGATCGTTAATGTCAGCAGAACAACAGACAACATGCTTCTGTCAGAAAAGGATGACAAAACGCGGTTTCGCTTAGCGGACTGAGAAAACTAGCCAAGACTGCCAAGAGTAAGAGCCGAGAAGCTAAAAGGTAATTCCGGCAGGGGGAGATCGCGACCACCGACTCACAGACCACCACCGACCCAAGTAACACCACCTACTCAGAAGAGAACAACGGAAGAGGACAACCGAGCCTGCGCAGTGATTGACATACGGAACGAGCAAGTTTGTACCCATCGCTAGACAAGACAATAATGACTATGTATGAGTATGTAAAATTTTCATCTACAAATTGTACGGGAAAGGTGCGTGAGGTACGCACGCCAGGAGGAGCGATCCCCCGTGCATCCGGCACCGTGAATATAGAATGCCTGCTCTTTAATACTAAATTGGTGTTGAGGAGTCGTTTCCGATTTTAACGCGTTTTTCGGTAACAGTTTTGGCACCCCAGGTGGGAACCTGCTTTTGAATCTCGACGGATCCGTGGGATCGTGGGACCTGCAGCCGGCCCCGAGGAATTCTCCGGGAGAGCTTCCGATCCCCGGGCCAGAGAATTCTGAGCAAGATCCCCTGGATTGAGGTAAACAAGGCATTCTTTGAAGAAGAAACTTAGGTAGAATAATACGTGGGGTTAGTTTCCCACATAGGATAGGATAGCGGGTTTGAGTCCCACAGGCCTGCCCGTAAGGCGCGGCGAAAGCCACGCAGGGTCGGGGCCAAGAGGTGCCTCGGTTGGTAAGTCTCTGCTAGGCGAAAGCCTGTGGAGCGGGACCCGAGGGTAGGGGAGTCTTCAACAGGGGGTTGAAGTCTCCAGGGATATCTAGCAGGGGGCTACAGATCCCAGTGGCAGATTTCCAGTGAGACCTCTAACGGGGGTTGGAGTCCCTCTGACTAGTATTTGTGATAGTGCACTATCACAACTACTAGTCGACTGGGAGACGGGAGCATTACTGAGTAGGAAACCTATCCCACAGAGAACACCTTTGCGATGTATTTTGAAGCACTGGAAAGACGTCGGGGGCGGTGACCCACTAACTCGGAAACCATTAATTGAATATTGCAATCATTGGTGGCCAACGTATCAATTGGAAGGTGGGCACAAATGGCCAGAACATGAGACATTGCAATATCGTACCATCTTGCAATTAATGATGTTTTGTAAAAAGGGAAGGCAAATGGGAAGAAGTGGCATATGTTGATTTGTTCTTTACACCGTGGAATCATCCCGAGCAGCAGAAACAGCGTGAGGTATGTCCACAAGATTCTACGGCAATGTTTCTGAAAAGAGGAAAACGTGGTGAGAACTTGAAAGAGTGTTGCTCTACTTGTGATACTGGATACTTCGCTTGATGAAACTGACAAGAAAATAGTATGGAATACAGCCAGAAGGCAGGTGCAGGGAGCACATGCTAACAGGAATTTACAGAGAACAATGAATAAGAATTTTCCATCTACAAATCCCGAGTGGGACCCTAATCAGCCAGGACCCAGGGGAATGTTGACTAGATGTCAGAGAGAGATTTTATTTGGAGTAAGACAAGCAATGCCAAAAGCAATAAATTGGTCAAAATTTATGAAGTGAGACAAGAATTAAGTGAGTCCCCTTCAGCCTTTATGGAAAGACTGAAGGTGACCACCAGAAAATATACTCATTTGAACCCAGAAAAACCAGAAAAAGCAATTCAGCTGGTCTCTATATTCATAAGACAATCAGCCCCAGATGGGGGCGGGGGGAGAGAAAACAACCTTCAGAAACTAGAACAACCTGAATCCAGAGATCTGGGTTAAATGCTTGAAGTAGCTTGGCATGAAGGAGACCAGGGGAATCAACCCTAGCTGAACACCTGGTTACACTGAAGCTACGGAATGAAGAAATAGAATTTTTGGTAGATACGGGAGCCACTTATTTGGTATTGAATACACGTGAAGAGAAATTTGATCATAAATCAGTAGATGTTGCTAGCGCAACAGGGCAAAGAAAAATTAGCCCCTCTCAGAGCCATTAAAGTTTAAATTGGAGAAGCAATGGGCAACTCACCAGTTTCTGCATATGCCTGAATGTCCACTGCCTCTGTTATGACGAGATCTATTAGGTCAATTAGATGCTCAAGTAACTTTTAAAGATGGAGAGATTAAATCACTAATACCAGAATCAAAAGCCACAGAGGCGAGAGCGTTTATGTTACAGGATTCCTCCAGGGAGGAACGGGTTCCCGAGGAAGTGGAAAACGTAGTAATTCCTTTGGTTTGAGCGAGCGGAGCTCCGGAGCGATCTAAGTGGGCAGAGCCGGTAAAAGTAACCTTAAAGCTTGGAGCCAAGCCCGTAAGACAAAAACAATACGCTATTAAGCGAGAGGCTCGAAAAGGATTACAGAAGTTAATTATAAAATTTTTCAGAATATGAGCTTTTAGTGGAATGTGAATCAGAATATAGTACTCCTGTGTCGCCAGTAAAGAAATCTAGAGGCAAAGAGTATTAGCTAGTTCACGATTTAAGGGCTATAAATCAGGTGGTCCAAGATATACATCCGGTAGTAGCTAATCCATACACTTTACTGACCTCTTTTAAAGGAGGAGCATAAATGGTTTACTGTACTAGATTTGAAGGACGCCTTCTTTTGCATACCTCCAGGCATAAAAAGTCAAAGCCTATTTGCTTTGGAATGGGAAAGCCCCACCACAGAATGAAAGACACAGCTACCATGGACCGTACTTCCACAAGGATTTAAAAATAGTCCTACGATACTTGAGACTCAGCTGGCAAAAAAAAATTAGAGATATAGAAAAAACAGAACCCAGGGAGAGGCATCTTGTTACAGAATGCGGATGACATTCTGATAGCGGCACAAAGTAAAGAAAAATGTTTTGAAATTTTTAAATTTTCTCGGCCAAGGAAGATGCGGAGTTTCCAGAAACAAAACCCAAATAGGAAAAGAAGCAGCCATTTATTTAGGATTTGAAATATCTCAAAGACAAAGACAATTAGAAAGTGAAAAGAAAGAAACTATTTGTCAAATTCCCGAACCTAGCAGCCCGAAGGAACTGAGAGCTTTTCTGAAAACAATGAAATAGCATCAGCTCTGGATTCTGAACTATAGACTGTATGTAAAACCATTATTTGAGGCATTGAAAGACTCAAAAGGATAAATATTTAACCTGGACGCCCGGATGCCAAACGGCATTCAAAGAACTGAAAAGAGCCTCGATGATGGCCCCTGCATTAGGCCTACCTGATTTCGCTAAACCTTTTCAGTTGTTTGTCCACGAAAGACAACATTTAGCCCTTGGAGTGCTGACACAGCGACTGGGAACCTGGAAGAGACCTGTGGGCTACTTCTCCAAACAACCTGACCACGCGAGTAAAAGATGGCCTAGGTGTTTACGGGCAGTAGCAACAACAGCGCTGCCGATCCGGGAAGCCCCAAAGTTAACAATGGGACAGAAGATGACAGTATATGTCCCGCACATAGCGGTGACTGTTTTAGAACAAAAGGGGGGTCGTTGGCTATCCCTTAGCAGAATGTTGAAATATCAAGTTGTTCTGTTAGAACAAGACGATGTGGAATCGAAGACTACTGCTATACTGAATCCTGCTATGTTTTTAACAACAGAAAACCTTACGGACAATTTAGAACACGATCGCTTGCTAACTATTGAACAAGTCTATTCCAGCAGACCAGACCTGAGACACAAACCTCTGGGAAAATCCTGATCTGGAGTTGTTTACAGATGGAAGAAGCTCTGGGCGAGAAGAGAAGCGAATGGCCGGATATGCTGTCGTTATCGCCGCCGAGGGAACGGAGTCAGGGGTGCTGCCTGCAAACACCTCAGCACAGAAAGCAGTATTGGTAGCATTGAAGCGAGCTCTGCGAATGGCAGAAGGACAAAGGATAAATATCTAGACTGATTCCAAACGTGCATTTGGTGTGATCCACGATCATGGAGCTATTGGGAAGGAGAAAGGACTGCCATCAGCCCAAGAATCATCAATACAGCATAAAGAAGAAATTCTCCAACTTCCGGAAGACGTGCAGAAACCAAAAGAAGTGGCGGTAAAGCGTTGCAAAGCTCATCAATTTGGCCAGACGGCTGTAAACATAAGCAAACGACTGACCGATAAAGCTGCAAAGAGGACTGCAGAGCAAGGTATCCTTGCACTAGTACCAGTAAAACAGATCAGAATTCCAAAGTTGAAACCGAGATATAATAAATTGGATGAGCAATTAGCAGAACAATTGGAAGCATCACAAAACACAGAGAGATGGTAGGTAACACCAGAAAAACAAGTAATAACAACAACCACCCCACAAGTTATGACAGAACTTGCAAAAGAAAACCATGAGCAAACACATTAGGCTGTAGGCGCTACGGTTTTGAGTTTAAAAACATCTGTAGCGTGTGTAGGCACGACAAGAATAGTTAAACCCATAGTAGCTAAGTGTCCAATCTGTCCTAGAAATAATCCCCTGAACCAAAGGAAACAACCTTTAGGAGTAACAAAACAAAAAATTCTCCCGGAAGTTATTAGCAAATTAAGTTCTCTGAGTTACCCAGACAAAATAGATATAGCAGTATTTGTCAGTGCTGATTGACAAATTTTCTAGATGGCCAGCAGCTTTCTCGTGCTGCACCGACAAAGCTAGAGTAGTAGTTAAGACGTTGCTGAAGGAAATAATACCAAGATTTAGAGTGCCAACGGGAATGTCCTCTGATAGAGCACCACATTTTTTTGCAGAGGTACTTCAACAAATTAATAAAATTTTGGGTAGAAAATGGGACCTGCATACACCCTGGAGACCACAATCAAGTGAAAAAATTCAGAACATGAAGCAAACACTAAACTGACATAGTGGAATATTATTGATCTAGGATGGAAGTATTGAGAAAATTATTATTTCAGAACTTCCAAACAGGGGAAATGTAACCAAAGTGATGAAATCAACCAGAGACGGTGTTCCATTACGGGAACATGGAGCGTACCAATCAGCGTATCTGTCGATCTGCATTTTAGTCCGTAGGCGATCATTAATGCGAACAGAACAACAGACAACGTGCTTCTGTCAGAAAAGGATGAAAAAACGCTGTTTCGCTTAGCGGACTGAGAAAACTAGCCAAGACTGCCAAGAGTAAGAGCCGAGAAGCTAAAAGCTAATTCCGGCAGGGGGAGATCGCGACCACCGACTCACAGACCACCACCGACCCAAGTAACAGAAGAGAACAACGGAAGAGGACAACCGAGCCTGCGCAGCGATTTACATACGGAACGAGCAAGTTTGTACCAATCAGCAGACAGGACAATAATGAATATGTATGAATACGTAAAACATTGATCTACAAATTGTACGGGAAAGGTGCGTGAGGTAC